>NW_017670461.1:611611-639102 GCF_001879085.1 Nicotiana attenuata | reverse complement strand
TTAAAAAAATTTATGTGGGTCCCGCTTAAGCGACCAACATTGGTCGCTAATCTCAGTATATCTTTGACCAAACAAGTCTGACCAGTCCAGTCAACAGTTTGACTAAATTTGCGACCAAATAGCGTCCAACTTTGGTCGCTAAAGTATTTCAAATATTCTTTTTATTATTTTCGGCAGTTTGACGACCAACTTTGGTCGCTTTTTTTGACAGATCAAATTTGGTCGCTAATCTTTGGTCGCTTTTTACAGGGATTCTAGTAGTGAGAAACCATATAACCATTAAAGTAGATGATATAAACACAAATAAGAGAAAAGCTAGTTGCAAACCAAGTAATATTAAAATAGTCAATGTCTAATACCCCTATTGGCTCAAATTTACTAATATGAATGGCCTTGGCCAACTGGCTCTCTGCATTCTAAACATGGTTGCACGATAAGAAATCCGACATTAGCAAACTTCTAAAGAGAGCTATGTGAATATGCACGTGGGAATTAACCGCTTGTTTGGATGGTTGTTACATATTGTATTGTATCGTATTGTTATTTTAAAATATAATGTTTGTTTTGATTGTTACTAAAATTTTATTGTATCGTACCGTTAAATCCATCGTTACGTAATGATAAAAAGTATCACTTTATGGAACGACGGATTTGGTCTGGTGGCGTCGTTTCCTTACTTTTTCTCTCATCTTGCTCTTCTTTATTATTAAATAATCATATTTTATCCTTTATCCTACTTTTTTATATAATAATATCCTATTTTTTTTAGAAATGTTACACGTTTATTCTTCATATTGTTGGTGCGTGACATCGTGAAATGATGGTAAACTATACAATCTATCCAAATGTTGTATTCATCAAACAATACAATACAATGCAGTATGATACAATACGATACAGCATGAAATGAATATGTAACGACAATCCAAACAAGCTGTAAAATAAGGAGAGAAGGAAGAGGCAAATATAGTTGGTAAAGGGCTGTGTAATTTGTGTATCTATCAATACAAGTGCTTTGGTAAAGAAGTAACAAAAGAAGTAAATACAAAGTCGAGCAAAGAGATCTCAAATCAGCCTAAAACCTAGAGTAACTAAAATTCTGTATCGCAAATCCAAACAAAACGAACACATGCATGGATTTCATTGCACATATTGGAAGAGGAGAACCCCCACAACCTATCTTTTTCACATCATCAAAGACCATTAACAGAAAAAATTCACACTTTGAAGGAGTGTCGAATACAGATAAGCAACTCTGCAAAACATATAAATCCGACACTGAAAGATTGAAGAATGAAAAGCGCAGAAAAAGTTGAAGAAAGAAAGATTGTAATTTTTGAAAAAAAAAGTATATAGGGCCTCTCACCTATTCTGTTTCGAAAACTAAATGGAGAGGGATCATTGGATTGTTTAACAAGCGCCAAACAGTGTCATGTCCCAAAAAATCTTATCCAGGAGTATAATAATATGAGTAATTACAGTCAAAGTGGGCGGCTTGAGGAAAAGCTTTAATTTATGAAAACTTTATATTAAAAAAAATCAGAAAATTACTTGGTCTCCAAGTACATGAATTTTAATCAGCTACCAAAGCCTAATGACAACACGTTCCCCTTGCTTCCCAAGCACTCAAGCGCTTATAAATAGCAGAAAGAATAATACATTGTTACTTCGCCAGAAAATAGAGCAAAGGTCAGCAAACATAGAGAGCCATGTCTCAAGTTGCTGAAATTCATGTAATGCAAAAACATCACAAGGAGAAGATGAAGAAAATCAAAATGGACGAGAAAGGAGTTGTTAATGAAGATAATAAGACTTGTGGTTGTGGGAAGAAAGTTGTTTCTGCTATTAGGCAATTGCTTAGTTGTGGAGGGAGCAAACCTGCAATAATATGGGATTACAAAGATGCCTAAAAGAACGACTTTTAATTTATGGAAGAGATGTTTCACTTTGAGTATAATGATTTTGTCCTAGAGTTGTTTGATTATAAATGTGATTTGGAATTTGGAAAAATAAATATTCTTTCTAGTCAATCTCACAAGTTCACCATGTTGGGTAATCCATCGTTACATGTCTCTAATTTCCCTTCTCTTCCTTCTAAGAAAACTAGGCATGGATGCCCGTGCACAGCACGGGCCCAGCACTACAACCTAGATGTAGGGGTGTATGTAGGTCGGGTTGGTATGGATTTTGCAATTACCAAACCAAACCAATTGTGTCGGGTTATTAAATCTAAAGACCAAACCAAACCAATAAAATTCGGTTTTTCAATCTCGATTTTTCTCGGGTTATCGGGTTATTCGGGTTTTTTCCCGGTAAAATCTTCGTATGTAATGATCCGGCCGGTCGTTTCTAGTGTTATAGCCTCATTCCCCCGTTTCCTGCTCTTTTGTGTTCTTCAGCTGTATTTTGACTTACCGGGTTAGTTGGTTTGGGTCCGGAGTGGTTTTGGAGTAAATTGAGACACTTAGTCTCATTTGTGAAGGCTTAAGTTGGGAAAGTTGACCGGATGTTGACATATGTGTAAACGACCTCGGATTTGAATTTTGATGGTTCCGTTAGCTCCGTTGGGTGATTTTGGACTTGGTAGTGCATCCCGAATGTGATTTGGAGGTCCGTGGTAGAATTCGGCATGAATTGACGAAAGTTGGAATTTTGGCGATTTTGGCCGACAGCGGAAATTTTAATATCGGGGTCAGGATGGAATTCCGGAAGTTGGAGTAGGTTTGTGGTGTCATTTCTGACTTGTGTGCAAAATTTAAGGTCATTCGGACATGATTTGATAGGTTTCGGAGTCGTTTGTAAAATTTGGAAGTTTAGAAGTTCTTAAGCTTGGATTCGGGGGTAATTTTGGTGTTTTAATGTTGTTTTGGGTGATTCGAAGGCTCAACTAAGTTCGTATAATGTTATGGGATGTGTTGGTATATTTGGTTGAGGTCCCGAGGGCCTCGGGTTGATTTCGGATGGTTAATGGAACAAGATTGAAGTTTGAAGGATTGCTGAAGTGGTGTGGTTCTGGTGTTTTCGCACCTGTAGTGGGGAGCCTACAGGTGCGGACCGCAGAAGCGAATAGAATGCTCGCAGGTGCGGGCAAAAGTGTCCTGGACTGGAAGCGCAGGAACGAGATCTGGAGCGCACCTGCAAGACCGCAGATGCGGAATATCGCCTGGGAAGGAAGGATCGCAGAAGCGGGCAAGGCCCACAGGTGCGATTGTTTGACCGCAGATGCGGACTTTGGGCGAGTAAGTGAGATCCGCACCTACGATGAGAAATCTGCTGGTGCAGCATCGCAGAAGCGGGATGTGGAGCGCAGGTGCGGTTCCACTGGGCAGAAAGTATATAAGGAAGACTTCGCGAATTTTGCTCATTTCCACCATTTTTTAAGACGGTTTTTGGAGCTTTTGGAGTGATTTTGAAGGGAGATCCAGGGGTTTTCAGTTAGGTAAGTGCTTGAGCTCTAGTACTCCTATCCATGGTGTTTTCCTATTGTTTTATCAATTAATTAGTGGAAATTAGGGGTGAAAATGAGGGGTTAGGGATTGGGATTTTGGAGAGTTGATTTGAGGATTTGAGGGACCAAATGGAGTCGGACTTTGATAAATTTTGTATGTATGGACTCGTGAACGACAGGCTTTCTAGTTTTGATTTTGTCGGATTTCGAGATATGGACCCGGGGAGCGGGTTTGAGTGGATTTCGAGACTTGTAGGAGCCCCTCCGGAGTCTGTAACACACCCCCATTGAGCGCGGATGATATATTGAAGGATGGATTTCCCTTGACATTGATTTGTCTGAAGTATTGATATCTGGAGATGGATTTCTCCACAGGGTTGGATTACCCTTTTCCTCGGTATCGAGTGACTTATAGTCAGCGATGAGTATGTTTCGTGATGGATTTTCCTGGAACGGATGGCCATATACGGCAGTATGTATATATATACATGGAGATGGATTTCTCCTCAGGGTTGGATTACCCTTCTTCCTAGGTACTGGTTGACTTGCAGTCAGTGTTGTATATGTTTCGGGATGGATTTCCCTTGGCCAGATGGCCATATGCAGTACCGGGTGGTTGAGCATCTGAGAGTGGGAGCACATGGTGCATTTCATACATTCTGTGCATTGGCATGTAGAGTTAGCTGAGCTTTATATCTCACATTGTTCAGATCTGTATTTATTTTACTGCTTGAGCTGTATACTTGAACTGATAGCATGCCTACTTTTCCTGCACAATTTATTTCTAATACCTATCGAGGTTAAGTTCGTCATGACCTATTAGTCCATAGTTTGGACTTGTTACTTACTGAGTTGGTGTACTCACGTTACCCCCTGCACCCAGTGTGCAGATCCAAGTATCTCTGGCCACGGTAGCAGTTGATGATTTACTCAATAGCGGATCATCGGAGATAGCGAGTAGCTGCCTGGCAACCGCAGTCCTGCTTTTCTCCTTCTTTATCTTCCCTTTAGTGTATTTTGGTTATTCTCAGACTATGTTAGTTGTGATGATCCAAAAGGTCATCACTCGATTTGAAAGTCAATTATGTGTCCCAAGGCCTTGAAAACTTCTTTTTGTCTTACCTCAATTTGCGTGCGCAGTCCGGGCACGTTTCCGGAAAGCTTTTATGAGAAATGTTAAAACAATAATGAAATTGACCTTTAAAATTTATTAAAGTTGACTTTGGTCAACATTCTTGGTAAACGGACTTGGACCCGTGATCGGACGGTCACGTAGGGTCCGTAGTAAAATATGGGACTTAGGCGTATGCCCGGAATCAAATTCCGAGGTCCCAATCTCGAGAAAAGAATTTTTAAAGAAAATTATTTACTGGTAAATAAAAAGGATTTTGGAAGTGAAATGATGCATTTTCTTGATGGTATCGGGCCCGTATTTTGGTTCGGGAGCCCGGTACCTGTTTAAAATAATAATTAAGTCGAGTCTGTGAAGTCTGGTAAGAATCGGAGTTCGTTTGGTATAAATCGGATCTTTAGTTGAGAAAATGAAAATTTCAATGTTCTTGAGTAATTTCATGAATTTGAGGTTGAATTTATAGTTGTTGATGTTATTTTGATGATTTGATCGCACGAGCAAGTCTGTATGATATTTTTGGATTTGCGTGCATGTTTGGTTTGGAGCCCCGAGGGCTCGGGTGAGTTTTGGATAGGCCGCGGAGTGAAATTGGACTTAGAAAAATTGCTGGTATGTTGCAGCTGTGTAACAGGCCTCTGATCTCGCAATCGCGAGATCAGGCCTTGCAAATGCGAGGTGCTCAGGGTTGGGAATTGCGACCCCAGTGTCGCAAATGCGAACCCAGCCTGGGCAAGACCTCTTCGCAAATGCGAGAACTGGGTGGGAATTTCGAAGCCTGGCCATCGCAAATGCGATGATTTCCTTCGCAATTGCGAAGATGACAGGGTTCCAAAGGGGTTCGCAATTGCGAACCCTAGTCGCAATTGCGACATCTGAGACCTGCTAAATGAGATTTTGACGGGATTTCATCCATTTTTCAAACTCTTTCAAACCCTAAACTCTCTTGGGCGATTTTCCAAAGAAAGATTCTTCTCCAAATCATTAGTAAGTAATTCCTAACTTATTTTCTTCAATCTATAACATCTTTTTACATAATTTCATTTCAAAATCAAGGGTTTTTCATGGGAAATTGGGTGATTTTGGGTAGAACTTAGGATTTTCAAATTCTGGGGATTTGGACCTCGATTTGAGGTCCGATTTCAAAACAAATTATATATTTGAGTTCGTGGGTGAATGGGTGATCGGGTTTTGGTTCGAACTTCGAGTTTTGACCAAGCGGGCCCGAGGTCGGTTTTTGACTTTTGGGGAAAACATTGGGAAACCTATTTTCATGCATTAGAATTGGTTTATTTAGCATTTATTAATGTTATTAAGTAAATTGTGACTGATACAAGCGGATTCGTGGTGGAATCAAGATGTAAAGCGGTAGTTGAGGCTTGATTGTGTTCGTGGCATTGAGGTAAGTGTTTGGTCTAACCTTAGCTTGAGGAAATAGGAGTTGTGGTCTTATTTGCTATGTGTTAAGTGTTGAGTACGACGTATAGGTGTGGTGACGAGTATCTATACGTTGGTGTCAAGCATGCCCGTGAGTCTTATACTATGATTGTTGTGACTCCGTTATGTATTGTCCATGCTTAATATGATGATTATAAATGTTGAACAAGGCTCATGAAAGTATTCTTGGTAATTGACCATTGTTGTTGAGCATTGGCTCAAGTTGAGACTTATGTTGTGAAGTGATTGTGGAAACGAGATGAGATATATTATTGTTTCCCATGACGGGATGTTATTGTTTATGATATTATTTCCCTTGTCGGGATATTGTTGTTATACTATTGTTCCCTTGCCGGGATTCTTTTGTGATTGGTGTTAATTTGTATATCGGGTTGCACGCCGCAACAAGGAGTAATAAGGGTGGACAGGTGGGATCGGGTTGCACGCCGCAACATCATTATATGAATGGGATCAAGTTGCACGCCGCAACAGTCTTATATGATAGGGATCGGGTTGCACGCCGCAACAAGAAAGAATGAAAGTGAATATTGATTCTTATGGTGAGAACGAGAGTAAAAGCACGAAGGGTGATGCCGTGCACTTGTTACTGTTTTCCTAATTCTTGCTGATATGAAATTATGGTGTTCTTTATGCTTCTCTACTGAAATTCTGTTAGCACTTGATATTCCCCACAGCATGTTCCCCCTTTAACTGCTAGTTTATGTTGTTATTGTTTGCTGTTAATGATTTAACTGCACAGGTTTATTTGGTAGTCTTGTCCTAGCCTCGTCACTACTTCGCCGAGGTTAGGCTCGACACTTACCAGCATATGGGGTCGGTTGTGCTGATACTACACTCTGCACTGTGTGCAGATCCCGGTGCTGGTGCATTTGGACCACAATGAGCTTGCTGCCTTCAGCCCAGCGGAGACCCGAAGTAGTCCTGCAGACGTCCGCAGGCCTTGGCGTCCCCTTCTATCCTATTTCCTTCTGTTATTACTTATTTCAGATACAGACATGTATTTTTCTTTGTTCAGACCCTATTTGAAGTATTCTTAGATAGTCCGTGAGATTGTGACACCAGTTCTGAGTGGATTACTTTATGGAACCGTATTTGTATTAAGTTAAATTGTTGAATTTTGTCTTCCGCACTTTTTATTCCGCTGTTGATCATATGTTAACTCGTAAATGTTAAAGGTTAAGGAAAAAGTATAATAAAATCTGTAACACTCGGCTTGCATAGCTTTCACGAGTAGGCGCCATCACGACTCCCGAGGGTGGGAAATCGAGGTCGTGACAAGTTGGTATCAAAACTCTAGGTTGCTTAGGTCTCACAATTCACGGACCAGCTTAGTAGAGTCTGAGGAATCGGTACGGAGACGTCTGTGTTTATCCCCCAGAGGCTATGGAGTTTAGGAAAAACTTCACATCTATTCTTTCATGTCGTGCGACTTTATTCCTCAATGCTAATTGAACTTCCACTCTGTCCTTTCGAGATGGTGAGAACACGTACCGCTTCATCAGCTGACCAACAGCTCGAGCCCCCAGTAGCAGCTCCTGCGAGGGGCAGAGGCCGAGGCCGTGCTAGGGCCTGAGGCAGAGGCAGAGCTTGGCCTAGAGCTCGAGCAGCAGCACCAGCGGCGGAGCCTCAGGTTGAGTTTGACGATGAGGTTCCGGTCCAGTCAGTTCAAGCAGGACCAGCTCAGGTCCTAGAGGGGTTCACTGCTACCCTGGTACTCCAGGATGCCCTGGTCCGTCTAGTGGGCCTTATGGAGAGGTCACTTAGGCAGGCATATTTCCTGTGGCACCAGCTGTCTCTCATGCTGGAGGAGGAGCACAGACTCCTGCTACTCGCACTTCGGAGCAGATGGCTCCTCAGTTTCATACTCCAGCAGCTCAGCCAGTTGGGGTAGTTCAGCCGGGTGTTGTGGCACAGACCGGTGAGGGGCCAGCTATGTCTGTTGATGCCTTGTGGAGGTTGGACAGGTTCACCAAGCTTTTTACTACCACTTTTGATGGTACATCTTCTGAGGATCCCCAGGATTATTTGGACAGCTTTCATGAGGTTCTACGGTACATGGGGATAGTGGAGACCAATAGGGTCGACTTTGCTGCTTTTCATCTGTCTGGATCCGCCAAGACTTGGTGGAGGGATTATAGTTTGGATAGACCAGCTGGGTCACCTGCTTTGACTTGGGATCAGTTCCCTCAGCTATTTCTGGAGAAGTTTCTTCCTGTCACTCAGAGGGAGAACTATCGAGGCAGTTTGAGTGTCTCCAGCAGGGTTCTATGACCGTCACTCAGTACGAGACTAGATTTATTGACTTGGCCCGTCATGCTCTCCTAATACTTCCCACCGAGAGAGAGACAGAGTGAGTGAGGAGGTTCATTGAGGGACTCGTTCAGCCTATTTGATTGCAGATGGCTAAGGAGACGAGGAGCGAGATTTCTTTTCAGGATGCAGCCAATGTGGCCAGCAGAGTTGAGATGGTTTTATCCCAGGGGAGTGGTCAGGGGTTTGACAAGAGGCCCCGTCATTCTGGTAGTTTCAGTGGTGCCTCGTCTGGAGACAGGGATTCTTTTTGTAGAGGCCATCCTTCCAGGCCGTTTCATTCAGCACTACAGGCATCTCATGGAGCTTCAGGGGGGCGTGGTTCTTATGTACCTCCTTCAGGATAGCCATCTCCTATTAGAGCACCTCCTCTTCAGAGCTATTATCATGGTCAGCCAGCCCGCCAGGGTCAGTCTCAGTTTCCTCAACCGCAACACTCAGGTGGATGCTTTGAGTGCGGTGAGTATGGTCATATCCGAAGAGCTTGTCTGAGATTAGTGGGTGTTCATTCGCAGCATCAGGGTTCCCGTGCCATGGTTCAGGCACCGGGTGTTCCACCGCCCGTTCAGCCAGCTAGAGGTGGAGGTAGAGGTGCTAGAGATGGAGGTAGAGGTGTTAGAGGTGGAGGTCAGGCCGCTAGAGGTGGAGGCCAGCCAGCAGGAGGCCGTCTCAGAGATGTAGTTCAGAGTGTTGGGGCCCAGCCCCGATGTTATGCTCTTCCAGCCAGGCCCGAGGTTGAGGCCTCCGATGCAGTTATCACAGGTACTGTTCTGGTATGTAGTAGAGATGCTTCAGTTCTATTTGATCCAGGGTCTACATACTCCTATGTGTCATCTTATTTTGCCTCGTATTTGGTCATGCCTAGTGATTCTTTGAGTGTTCCTGTATATGTGTCTACACCGGTGGGTGATTCTATTGTGGTGGATCGTGTCCATCGTTCATGTATAGTTGTGATTGGGGGTCTTGAGACTCGAGTAGATCTGTTGCTTTTGGATATGGTTGATTTTGATGTCATATTGGGGATGGACTGGTTATCACCTTACCATGCTATCTTGGACTGTCATGCCAAGACTGTGACCTTAGCCTTGCCGGGTTTACCTTGTTTAGAATGGAGAGGGACTCCGGTCATTCCACCCGTAGGGTTATTTCATATATGAAGGCTCGGCGTATGGTTGAGAAGGGATGTTTGGCCTATTCGGCGTATGTTCGTGATTCTAGTGTCGAGGTTCCTTCTATGGATTCTCTGCCTGTTGTTCGTGAGTTTCCAGAGGTATTTCCTTAAGACCTGCCGGGGATACCACCCGATAGGGATATTGGCTTTTGCATTGATTTGGCTCCGGATACCCAGCCCATTTCTATTCCTCCATATCGTATGGCTCCGCCAGAGTTGAAAGAATTGAAGGAGCAGCTGCAAGACTTGCTTGATAAGGGCTTCATTAGGCCTAGTGTCTCGCCCTGGGTGCGCCGGTGTTGTTTGTGAAGAAGAAGGACGGATCGATGAGGATATGTATTGATTATCGGCAGTTGAACAAGGTCACAATCAAGAATAAGTATCCATTGTCGAGGATTGATGATCTGTTTGACCAGCTTCAGGGTGCCCAAGTGTTTTCTAAGATTGATTTGAGATCTAGCTACCATCAGTTGAGGATTAGGGCATTCGATGTCCCTAAGACAGCTTTTCGCACTCGGTACGGGCATTATAAGTTTTTAGTGATGTCGTTTGGGTTGACAAATGCCCCAGCAACATTCATCGATCTGATGAGCCGAGTGTTCAGGACTTACTTGGATTCCTTCGTGATAGTCTTCATTGATGAGATTTTGATTTATTCCCGCAGCCGAGAAGAGCATGAGCAGCATCTTCGAGTCGTTCTCCAGACTTTGAGGGACGGTCAGTTATATGCTAAGTTCTCAAAATGTGATTTCTGGTTGAGTTCAGTTGCATTCTTGGGTCACGTTGTATCAGTAGAGGGTATTCAGGTGGATCTGAAGAAGATAGAGGCAGTCAAGGACTGGCCTAGACCCGCATCAGCTACAGAGATCCGGAGTTTCTTGGGTTTAGCGGGCTATTACCATCAGTTTGTGGAGGGGTTTTCATCTATTGCAGCCCCGATGACCAGGTTGACCCAAAAGGGTGCCCGGTTCAGGTGGTCGGACGAGTTTGAGGCGAGCTTTCAGAAGCTCAAGACAGCTTTGAGTACGGCGTCGGTGTCGGTATTGCCTACAGGTTTAGGGCCATATACAATATATTGTGATGCATCTCGTATTGGACTTGGTGCGGTATTGATGTAGAATGGCAAGGTTATATCATATGCTTCGCAGCAGTTGAAGATTCACGAGAAGAATTATCCAGTTCATGATTTAGAGCTAGCAGCCATTGACCACGCGCTGAGGATTTGGAGGCATTACTTATATGGCGTGTCATGTGAGGTGTTCACGGATCATAAGAGTTTACAGTATTTTTTCAAGCAGAAGGATCTCAATTTGAGGCAGAGGAGGTGGTTGGAGCTTTTGAAAGACTATGATATCACCATCTTGTATCATCCTGGGAAGGCGAATGTAGTGGCTGATGCTTTGAGTAGGTAGTCAGTCAGTATGGGCAGTCTTGCGTATATATTCCGGTTAGTGAGAGACTGCTTGCTTTGGATGTTCAAGCTTTAGCCAATCAGTTTGTGAGTCTGGATGTTTCTGAGCCCAGCCGTGTGCTAGCTTGCACAGTCGCTCGTTCTTCATTATTTGAGCGTATCCGAGATCGGCAGCACGATGATCCTCATTTTCTTGTCCTTAGGGACACGGTGCAGCACGGGGGTGCCAAGCAGGTTAGAGTTGGAGATGATGGAGTTTTGAGGATGCAGGGTCGTATTTGTGTGCCTAATATGGATGGACTTTGTGAGTTGATTCTAGAGGAGGCCCATAGTTCCCGGTATTCTATTCATCTGGGCGCCGCCAAGATGTATCAGGACTTGCGGCAGCATTATTGGAGGAGGAGAATCAAGAAGGATATTGTTTCGTATGTAGCTCGGTGTTTGAATTGTCAGCAGGTAAAGTACGAGCATCAGAGACCTGGTGGTTTGTTTCAGAAGATTGAGATTCTTGAGTGGAAGTGGGAACGTATCACTATGTACTTCGTTGTATGACTCCCATGGACTCAGAGGAAGTTCGATGCGACATGGGTTATTGTTGATAGGCTGACCAAGTTAGCGCATTTCATTCCTGTGGCAGTCTCCTATTTTTCGGAGAGGTTAGCTGAGATCTATATCCGGGAGATTGTTCGTCTTCATGGTGTGCTCGTATCCATTATTTCTGAGTGAGGTACGCAGTTTACCTCGCATTCTAGAGGGCAGTTCAGCGTGATTTGGGTACTCGGGTCGAGTTGAGCATAATGTTTCATCCTCAGACGGACGGACAGTCCGAGCGTACTATTCAGATTCTGGAGGATATGCTCCAAGCATGTGTTATTGACTTTGGAGGTTCGTGGGATCAATTCTTGCCATTAGCGGAGTTTGCTTACAATAACAGCTACCAGTCGAGCATCTAGATAGCCCCCTATGAGGCATTATATGGTAGACAGTGTCGATCGCCAGTTGGGTGGTTCGAGCCGGGAGAGGCTCGGTTGTTGGGTACAGATCTAGTACAGGATGCCTTGGACAAGGTTAAGATCATTCAGGATAGGCTTCGTACAGCTCAGTCCAGGCAAAAGAGTTACACCGACCGCAAGGTTCGTGATGTGGCATTCATGGTCAGAGAGCGAGTGTTGCTTCGGGTATCGCCCATGAAGGGCGTGATGAGATTTGGGAAGAAGGGCAAGCTAAGCCCTAGATTCATTGGTCCTATTGAGATTCTTGATCAAGTGGGAGAGGTGGCTTACAAACTTGCGTTGCCGCCGAGTTTATCAGCCGTGCATCCAGTGTTTCATGAGTCCATGCTTCGGAAGTATCACGGCGATCCATCCCACGTGTTAGACTTCAGTTCTGTCCAATTGGACAAGGACTTGACCTATGAGGAGGAGACGGTAACTATTCTAGACCGGCAGGCTCGTCAGTTGAGATCAAAGAATTTCCCTTCAGTTCTTGTGCAATGGAGAGGTCAGCCTGTTGAGGCAGCGACCTGGGAGTCCGAGTCCGATATGCGGAGCCGATATCCCCATCTTTTTACCGACTCAGGTATTTTTATTATGTTCGTTCGAGGATGAACGTTGTATTAGAGGTGGAGAATGTGATGACAGTCAATTCTGTGTCCCGAGGCCTTGAAAATCTTGTTTTGTCTCACCTCGATTTGCATGCACAGTCCGGGCGCGTTTCCGGAAAGCTTTTATGAGAAATGTTGGAAAAATAATGAAATTGGCCCTTAAAATTTATTAAACTTGACTTTGGTCAACATACTTGGTAAGCGGACCCGGACCCGTGATCGGACGGTTCTGTAGGGTCCGTAGTAAAATATAGGACTTGGGCGTATGCCAGGCATCAAATTCCGAGGTCCCAAGCTCGAGAAAAGAATTTTTAAAGAAAATTGTTTGCTGGTAAATATAAAGGCTTTGGAAGTGAAATGATGCATTTTCTTGATGGTATCGGGCCCGTATTTTGGTTTCGGAGCCCAGTACCGGTTTAAAATAATAACTAAGTCGAGTCTGTAAAGTTTGGTAAGAATCAGAGTTCGTTTGGTATAAATCGGACCTTTAGTTGAAAAAATAGAAATTTCAATGTTCTTGAGTAATTTCATGAATTTGAGGTTGAATATAGTTGTTGATGTTATTTTGATAAATTGATCGTACGAGCAAGTCCGTGTGATGTTTTTGGACTTGCGTGCATCTTTGGTTTGGAGCCCCGAGGGCTGGAGTGAGTTTTGGATAGGCCGCGGAGTGAAATTGGACTTAGGAAAATTGCTGGTATGTTGCAGCTGTGTAACAGGCCTCTGATCTCGCAATTGCGAAATCAGGCAACACAAATGCGAGGTGCTCAGGGTTGGGAATTGCGACCCCAGTGTCGCAAATGTGAACGCAGCCTGGGCAAGACCTCTTCGCAAATGCGAGAACTGGGTGGGAATTTCGAAGCCTGCCCGTCGCAAATGCGATGATTTCCTTCGCAATTGCGAAGATGACAGGGTTCCAAAGGGGTTCGCAATTGCGAACCCTGGTCGCAATTGCGACATTTGAGACCTGCTAAATGAGATTTTGACGGGATTTCATCCATTTTTCAAACTCTTTCAAACCCTAAACTCTCTTGGGCAATTTTCCAAAGAAAGATTCTTCTCCAAATCATTAGTAAGTAATTTCTAACTTATTTTCTTCAATCTATAACATCTTTTTACATGATTTCATTTCAAAATCAAGGGTTTTTCATAGGAATTGGGTGATTTTGGGTAGAACTTAGGATTTTTAAATTCTGGGGATTTGGACCTCGATTTGAGATCCGATTTCAAAACAAATTATATATTTGAGTTCGTGGGTGAATGGGTGATCGGGTTTTGGTTCGAACTTCGGGTTTTGACCAAGCGGGCACGGGGTCGGTTTTTGACTTTTGGGGAAAATATTGGGAAATCTATTTTCATGCATTAGAATTGGTTTATTTAGCATTTATTAATGTTATTAAGTAAATTGTGACTAGATACAAGCGGATTGGTGGTGGAATCAAGAGATAAAGTAGTAGTTGAGGCTTGATTGTGTTCGTGGCATTGAGGTAAGTGTTTGGTTTGACCTTAGCTTGAGGGAATAGGAGTTGTGGTCTTATTTGCTATGTGTTATGTGTTGAGTATGACGTATAGGTGTAGTGACGAGTATCTATATGTTGGTGTCAAGCATGCCCGTGAGTCTTATACTATGATTGTTGTGACTCCGTTATATATTGTCCATGCTTAATATGATGATTATAAATGTTGAACAAGGCTCATGAAAGTATTCTTGGTAATTGACCATTGTTGAGCATTGGCTCAAGTTGAGACTTATGTTGTGAAGTGATTGTGGAAACGAGATGAGATATATTATTGTTTCCCATGCCGGGATGTTATTGTTTATGATATTGTTTTCCTTGCCGGGATATTGTTGTTATACTATTGTTCCCTTGCCGGGATTCTTTTGGGATTGGTGTTGATTTGTATATTGGGATCGGATTTCACGCCGCAACAATATTATATGGGATCGGGTTGCACGCCGCAACTATATTACATGGGATCGGGTTGCAGGCCGCAACAATATTATATGGGATCGGGTTGCACACTGCAACAAGGAGTAATAAAGGTGGACAGGTGGGATCGGGTTGCACGCCACAACATCATTATATGATTGGGATCGGGTTGCATGCCGCAACAGTATTATATGATTGGGATTGGGTTGCACGCCGCAACAGTATTATATGATTGGGATCGGGTTGCACGCCGCAACAATAAAGAATAAAAGTGAATATTTATTCTTATGGTGAGAACGAGAGTAAAAGCGCGAAGGGTGATGCCGTGCACTTGCTACTGTTTTCCTTATTCTTGCTGATATGAAATTATGGTGTTCTTTATGCTTCTCTACTGAAATTCTATTAGCACTTGATATTCCCCGCAGCATGTTTCCCCTTTCCATCTTTAACTGCTAGTTTCTGTTGTTATTATTTGCCGTATATGATTTAGCTGCACAGGTTTATTTGGTGGTCTTGTCCTATCCTCGTCACTACTTCGCCGAGGTTAGGCTCGACACTTACCAGCACATGGGGTCGGTTGTGCTGATTCCCGATGCTGGAGCATTTGGACCACAATGAGGCTGCTGCCTTTTGTCCAGCGGAGACCCGAGGTAGTCCTGCAGACGTCCGCAGGCCTTGGCATCCCCTTCTATCCTATTTCCTTCTGTTCTTACTTATTTCAGAGAAAGACATGTATTTTTCTTTGTTCAGACCCTATTTGTAGTATTCTTAGATAGTCCGTGAGATTGTGACACCAGTTCTGGGTGGATTACTTTATGGAACCGTGTTTGTATTAAGTTAAATTGTTGAATTTCGTCTTCCGCACTTTTTATTCCGCTGTTGATTATATGTTAACTCGTAAATGTTAAAGGTTAAGGAAAAAGGGTAATAAAATCTGTAACTCCCGGCTTGCCTAGCTTTCACGAGTAGGCGTCATCACGACTCCTGAGGGTGGGAAATCCGGGTCGTGACATTAGTCTTGCTATTTTCAAAACAATTTGTAGTAGTTGCTCATGACTTAGGGACACCCCCGATGTCGGGCTATCTTTTTCTCATTTTTGTATTTTGGGTTTAACTCTTTTATGAAATTTCTATTACGAAAATCTTGACTTAATTTTTATGAAATGTCGAAGTGTTTTTGGGAAGTGTCGGCCTGCCTAGTACCACGATAGGTGCCATCACGACGGGGTTAGTATTTGGGTCGTGACATCGTAGCACAAGATATATAACTTGTGCTCAAAATATTTTAATCCGAGTAAGATACAACTATATAAGGTATTTTCCAAGAAAATAATACAAAATATGAGATGTGTCATGGCATTATCCTAAAATATTCAACAATAAACAGAATAAAATTATGTAATATAAATATTGCTAATTAGAAAGCCATAATGAAAATAAACATAATCTAAAAGTACTAAGTCATGCTAAAATAAGTAGACTAATAAGGGAGTATTAATTATATGACTAAACGCTAAAAAAAAAATAGGTTATGCATTTTTATCTAAATTATTGCAAAACAAAAAATAGATATTCAATACATTGGCATTCGTAGTATTGAATTGAATGTCTTTTATTAGCATTAATATTGATTTGATTTTGGTTTGGGCTTTAGTTAGCATTATTTAAGTTACTAATATTAATGGCTATAAAGCTTATTGGAACATTCAAAAGTTCTAAAGCCAACCTTGAAATAATACCTCAAAAGATAAAATTTTGAAAAAGTTTAAGAAATATTTATAAATTACATCACAATAAGTATATTTATATATAAATATATCTAAAATTTCTATACACGGAATGTCGGGTTGGTTTGGTTCCCGTTTGACTTTATTTAGTTAAAACCAAACCAAACCAATTATGGTTGGAATTTTTTTTTCAATACCAAACCAAATCAAACCAAATCATAATCGGGTTTTTTTTCCGATTTAACTCGGATTATCGGGTTGGTGCGGTTTCTCGATTTTGTTTGTACACCCCTACCTAGATGTTTCATGTTTGAGATCATGTGAGCAAGATGAATGTAAGTGTGATAATTTGGTACTTTTTCCATGCTTCTTGCGCGTAACAGCTCACTGAATTTGTCTTCTCCAAGAAGGAAAAGTCAATATCTTGTAATAAGTTTACAAAGTCAGATTAATGAAGTGTAATTACTTGGTGTTCATAATAACTACAACTCTTACACAATGACTTCCATCTAGCTTTCCATCTTTCATCATGATATACTTGGATCAAAGATAGAAGGAAAAAAGCAAGTGAAATTTAATTAACTTGTTAAATACAAAATGAAAAAAAGAATAGATTTGAAGCTTGAAACAATAAACTGAAACTAATGACCATTTAGAGTATCGATAAACACTTACGGTAAAGCTTGACAGGTAAATCTCTGTTGGCAAAAGGAAATTGCATTCAAATAGAAGTACAAAAAGCACGTGGATGAAAATTAGAAAAAATCACATCTAAAAATGTAAGAGTAATTAGAAAAAAGGTCCTTGAATGAATATCCCAAAATAAAAGCTGCAAATTATTTTTACATATAAGAAAAGTTGCTAAATACATGGCTAATCCTTCCTACAATTTCTCCTTTTTGTCATAATTAGGTGCTCTCAACTCAGTTGGGACTAATTTAATATGTCAATATGCAGAGGACCAACATTTGTTTAACCATACAATTCGGATACTAATCATGTCGCATAAGTTGATATTAGTGTAGATTCAAACTAAATAACATATTCACATCTTTCATCTATGTCTTCCAACCAGCACAATGAAGAATGATATTATCATCTTCGGAGAATGTCACCTAAATTGAAATGACATTCAACATGACAAAATAGAAAAGCTACAGAGTTGCATCAGCGAGCTACTTTTCTTGCACTATTAAACAATAGCAAAGAGATCAGACACAACAAATAAAAGTATAGGGGGCAAAAGCAGTGTGCATCAGATTTTGAACTACCAGAAATCATAAAGGAGCCGTCAAACTAATAAATCAAGTCCAGATAATTAACTTTGATAAAGATGGAGAACCCAAACAGAAAGATATTGAGGTAAAATCGCAAGATACACCAGCAAGCATAATCTCTAAATATATTATCCATTGTCACATACAGATCAGATGGTTCGTCTCTGATTCTGTGGATTGTTTCTTCACGACTAATAGATTGGGCTACTATAACCTCTCTAAAATTGGCTCCTGATTAATTGTATATATCATTCTAGGACATTGATGGGCACAGTTGAGATTGCAAACATATAGCTAAAAAGCCAAACATTAGCTCACGTCTTGTTAATTTTTTATTCTTCTGGCTTCCTAATATAAAGAGACACTACTAGAAATCCGGTAAAAAGCGACCACAAAAAGCGACCAAAGTTGGTCGTTTATAGGCCCAAAAGCGACCAAAAAGCGACCAAACATGCCTGGTCGCTATATTGCTGGTCCCTTCACTTTAGAGACCAACTTTGGTCTCTAAGGTAAAATGACCAAATATTCTGGGTATTGACTATAGCGACCATCTTTGGTCGCTTTATTATTTTAATAATATAAATTTGGCGACCAAAGTTGGTCTCTAAATGTAAAATATATTATTTATTGATTTATTATTATACATAAAACAGCGACCAACTTTGGTCTCTAATCCAAATATTATATTTTAAAATTTGAAAAATGGAGACCAAGGTTGGTCGCTATTTTTTTAATTTTTTTAAAAATAAGCGACCAAAAGTGGGTCGCTAATGTCAAGAATTTAAATTTTTTTAATGGAATAGCGACCAAGGTTGGTCGTTTTTTAAGAAATCTGGGTAAAAAGAGACCAACTTTGGTCGCTATTGCCCGTCAAATTATTTTTTTTTAATGACAAGCGACCAAAAAGAGACCAAAGTTGGTCGCTTTTCTGGGTATTATTTTGGGAGAAACTGCCTGTTTTGGCAGCTACACCACCTGCCAGCATACCAAATCCCTATTACAAGCAACAACAACAACAATACCAACAACAACATTAAAACCAACGAAGTATAAAGTTCAATAGAACTAACACATTAAAACCAACGAAGTATAAAGTTCAATAGAACTAACACATTAAGCTAACAAAACTAAGTTAACGCTTATTACAAGCCCATTCGAAAGCTAGTTCTATTGTCTAGTTCAAAGTATATAAAGTACTCAAGGAGTGTTCTTTCAACATCCTCGTCCGAATGTTGGATTGCCTCGCCCGACTCATTAGGTGGCTGACTGCGTATGAATTCCTCCACATCAGGTGTGAAGCGAACCTATAAGAAAAATTATATTAAATTAGTATTTCAAAATTTATATAAAAGTAAATAAAAATACTTAATGAAAAGTAAAAAACGTACATGTATAGTCGAGGCTCGATCCTCGACCCACCTTTCTGAATCAGTCTCTTTCTTCTTCTTTACAATACGAGTTTTATTGAATAGCTCATGATCTTGCTTCATTGGCATCATAAAGCTGTCTGGTGGCTTTGGTGATTATCCTCGGGATGAACTTGGATACAAAGAATAACTTGGATACAGTAGCTGACAGGGTGTGTCTTTTGATCAATTGTTGTTCTCGTTAGCGACAATGATGATGAGAATGCAATGACATGTGTTTCAAATAGTGATGGTGTAGGTAGGAATTTTAACATTTCCTAAGTAGATAAAAGAAAGATTATAGAGGAATTCTCTACTTCATTTTCCAAGAAGAAAAGAAGTTTAATTGATAGTGACAAGGTTGATGGTGATGGAATGTTTTCCGTCGGTCATGGCAGTTCCCATAAAATGGGGATCATAAGACTCTATGATGACAAAGATTATAGGAAGTTTTGTTCTCAACTTTCTTCCAAGTCTGATCCGTACAAGCTTAATGGGATATTGGTGATATTTCTCCGGATTCAGACAATGATTTGACTGACAAAAGTATGNTTCACTTTGAGTATAATGATTTTGTCCTAGAGTTGTTTGATTATAAAAGTGATTTGAAATTTGGAAAAATAAATATTCTTTCTTGTCAATCTCACCATGCTCACCCTTGTTGGGTAATCCATCGTTACATGTCTCTAATTTTCCCCTCTTTTCCTTCTAAGAAAATATGTCCTTTTCTTAGGCAAACTAAAAAATAAAGTGTACCACATAAAATGAGACAGTGTGAATATTATATATATATATATATATATATATATTGGGCATCAAAGTATTATCCACATAAAAGATTAAAATTGCTCAAGTGTTATACGTAAAAGACTACTCATTAAACCAACTACAGAGATTAAAGGTTAGTTTTATCATTTTCTTCAAAAACTTCACTATTTATATGGTGAACTATACACACATAAAGCTTTATGTTTACAAATTTTGAACTTCAAAGTCAAAATTCAAAAACAACTTTTAACTTCAACTCAAATAAAATCTTTTTTCTTCTCTTTCTTAGTTCCAACTCAAATTTTGTCCAACATTACTCACGTCCTTTGCACATCCCAAACATCCTAATAAGCACGTGCTTTTCGCACGTGACACAAATTGTAAGATAACACTCCAAGAGCCGCACACCAAAGTCCAAGGGCGGCTCCCTAAAATTGGTGGCTTAAAGTTAAGTTTTAATAAGAGGCCTTATGCTTTTTTTATTAGTACGTATACACACATATATGCAAAAAAATTAATCTTGCCATTTTTTTCATACTTGTTATTTATAGAATATATTCTTAAATTACATAAAGTCTTTAACTTCACATAGTAATATTATTATTTATATTAGAAAAGGAAAATTTAAATAAATGAGATATTAGACATGTATTTGCAAACCTTTGATATTGTTGTAAAAAATATTACTAATATGAAGATTTAAGTAGTTTAATTCAAAGTTTAAAAAATATTTTTACTGTTTAAGAGTAGACACCTTTCTTTCTTTTTTACAATTTTTTTTGTACTTTTTTATTTTTTCTACAAACATTAATATTGTCTAATTTAAAATAAAATTACAAAATCCATTATTAAAAATTTTGGGGGACCTAAATCAAGTCTTTACTAGTCTCCTACTAGAGCCACTTATCCGCTCCTGACATTCTCAATAAAATTTATAGAGTCTCACTTAAAATAAGACAACAATGACAAGAGCATTAAAGGCAGTGGGTTTGTCATTCAGTTACCAAATGTGAATGAAGCTGGTTGAGCAATACGTTTATAGCGGGGCTGTAGTCTGTAAATAATTGTTGATTGTCAATGAGGGGCGGCTCAATAAAACTGGTGGCTAAAACCAAAATTTATTTAAAAGACCCTGAAACGTCTTTTATAAAATCCATATAATATTGGGACAGAAAAAAAAACCTACATGACTTTGATATTGTGGTGAGAGCACAACTCATGATGTATGAGTTAGTTTGCGCGTCATATGGTATTGAATTCTTCCCTTAAGTGAAAATGGTAAAGGGTGAGCCCCATTATTCGTCATGTTTTGAACCTTGCGACATTTGCTTCGGGGATTTCTTAGTTAAAAAAGATGAGACACAAAAGAACTTGCTTTCTGGTGTGTGGATCAATCAAATGTGACAAAAAGAAATAGTTAATTTAGAAAATTGGAGTTGAAATTAGAAAGTAAAATCGTAAGAACCATGAAAAAAGACTAAAAAAATTGATGAGAAGAAAAATATGTTATTTAATTTAATAAGAAAAATTTATCAAATTAACTCACTCAATCTTACGTCTACCAAATATTAAAAATTATTAAAATTTAAATTTTCTATTAATAATTATATAAATATAAATTATGAAGTTATATTATATAATAATATAGTACTAGTACTTTTTATTGTCGGGCCGTTAATTATTTGGGGCCTAAGGCAAGGGCTTCACTTGCTTTTCCTAGAGCCGCCCTGGCAAAACCCTAATCTCACAGTTTTAAGCAGAAACCTTTCCTTTCCCCTTTCCCCTTTCCCCTTTCCCCTTTTTCCACTTCCTTCGATTCTCAGATCTTTGCATCTACAATGGTGACCACTGGAAAGAAAACAGTATGAAATACCCATTTCTGCCCCTTCATTTATTCCCTTTTTTGTTATATTTTTCTTTTGTTTTTTTGGGCGACTATTAATGCAAAATTTGTAATTTGCAGAAGAAGACACATGAAAGCATAAACAACAGGTTAGCACTTGTAATGAAGAGCGGCAAGTATTCTCTTGGTTACAAGACTGTTCTCAAGACCCTCAGGAGCTCTAAAGGTTCTTCATTTAAAAAAAATAAAATATTTCTGCCTTTTTTTTTTTGTAATTTATTTGGACTAAATGTGATAAATTTTATTTATCACAGGAAAGTTGATATTGATATCCAACAACTGTCCTCCGTTGAGGAAATCTGAGATTGAGTACTATGCTATGCTCTCTAAAGTTGGTGTTCACCATTTCAATGGGAGTAAGCATTCTTCAAAGATCTTGAGTTTCATCATTGTTAGTTTATGTGTTAATTCTTATGGCTATCTAGTAATTAAGTTTGGTCCTTTGTGGGGTTTGGTGATGCATCTAATTTTTTAAGCGAATTAGTTTCCTAGTTTCGTTTGTGAATTAAAATTTTACATGTTTAAGACTAGGTATAAGTACTATAAATCACAATGTGTTGTACTCCATCTGTCCCAATTACGTGGCACACATTTCATTTTAGTGTATCCCAAAACCAATAACACTTTATGTATTTAGAAATAATTTAACTTTGGAATTTCCGTTTTACCCTTAGTGAGGATATCTATAGCCACACGAGTGTCAATGACTTGAATTTAAACCACAAGTTTGAAAAGTTTTTCTTCTTTCTTACACCCCTTGTCCAATCAAACAAGGCCACATAAAATGTGCGGAGGAAGTAATCAATAGAAGCATATGAAAAAATGTGTAAAAAATTGTTTGATTCTTTGAATAGTGATAGTGCCACATAAATTGGAATGAGTGGAGTACAGGTTTAGCAAATGAAAAACTCGGTCTCATTATACTTTATATCCAATTTATTTTCCCCAACCAGACATTTTATGCATATTTGTTGGAGAATGTATTGCAGTTATGTGTGATTGATTGTTCACATTTTCCGTATAACTGATGATAAGGTCAATGGTAGTTGTGTACTTGTGTTGTCTTCAGTTCATAGGATTTCACCTGTATCAGTACATTTAGATTTGCTACTTTTACCCATTGACAACGTGTGGGAATAGCTCATGCCTTTTGACTCCAAGTGTTCTGTTTTCGATAAAACTACTAAGTTTTCTTTATTGTCCTTGCAACTTTTTTGTGTAGACAATGTTGATCTTGGGACAGCATGTGGCAAGTATTTCCGTGTCTCATGCCTAAGCATAATTGACCCAGGTAAAGTACATCTGAGAGTTCCTACTGTTGTACATTGAAATTTCCTAGAAGTTCATAAGGATCCTTTTGTCTTACGTCTGCGGGCTAATGAATGTTTCAGGTGATTCGGACATCATCAAGTCTCTGCCCGGAGATCATTGAGAGTTGCTCTATCATTCATATTCTTGTATCTTGGAGAAAATTTCTTGTAGCAAGAGTATAGAAGGTTTTGTTGTTTCTTAATTATATTTAGTTTGTCATTTGACCTAAAGTTTGAGCCAGATAATAGTGATCCAGAATTCAGCTATTTATGTTTTATTCAGTAATTGATTTGCTCGTTCTATCAATGCATATCTTTCTGAGAGTACTACTTTTGTGCTGCTGCTTGGTAGTTTCACTTGATGCTTAATTATTGGATTGAGAGATCTCTAACTGGAGCGACGTGGATAGTGAGACTTGATATAGCCAAACTCAGCTAGCTTGTCATTGAGGCTTTTTTGTTGGTATTGTTGTTGGTAATTTTACTCGATTCTATTCTACTACATTAAGACCTACTCACCTTTTTCCCCTGTGATGCCACGGGGCGGTTTGTCATAGTCCATTGCTTCCCTTTTCGGTTGAAGTTGAGCCAGTTGTGGAAATGTGAGGGAGACTTGAGCAACTTTGCACAGGAGGGGCAAAGTTTGCGACAACATTATGTCTCTTTAGTACTTTGATGAACGACACATTTAGCAGGTTGCACAATGTAATATGTGCTGGCTAACTAGTCTCTCCTTGGAGAATATCAAGAATTAGACTTAGTATTTGTGTTGGGGGGTTAATCTTACTCTTCAGTTTTTTGAATAGAAGCATTTGAACCCATCATTATCCGTGATTTCTCCTACTGATTCTATCTATTTTTGCACATTGCTGTAACTATGGTCAAGAATATATCCATGCCTCACATTACTGAAACTAAAATGTATGCCGGAGCTGCGTGTCGTTAGAAACCAAAGGTTTTATACCGATGATTTACTTTACTTTCCGTTGACCGTTCTTTTTCTCATTTCAAAACCTCCCAAAGCTTCCTGCAGGAAAGAGTTCATCTGTTTGATATTCAGTCTTGTCTCAATTTCTCAATGGTCTGTACTGTATTTCCATCTTCTTCATCTGCCGGACCTAATGTCCAAACAACCTCATAAATGGCAAGGGAATCCAAATTACATTTTTTGAAAACCTTAAATTTCCAATTTTGTCAAACAGTTACCTGTTCTTTATATAGATTTCAGTATTTCCACCCGCCTTCACCTAGCATGTAATTTTTTATTTTTTTTTTTGGGGCAAAATCGACAAAATGTGACACTTGACGTGGAACTATGCTAAAACTAACTACGCTGTCATCAGTCACTCAAATCTCATATTGGAAGTTAAAGTAGCTCGGAGATATTCTCCAAGTGTCTTTTCATTTCATTTAGTTTGTGTGTTTTTTTAGGAGCTTTTCATTTTGGAAAATAGCAGTCAAATAATTGTAGTATTAAATTGTTTTAAGAAAAGGTTCAAGCGTACCCTTGCAATAAGCGAAATGGATGCATGTTTTTGTTAATTTGGTTTAAAACTATCCTTGTCATTAGAAATTTGTCTTATGGTTGCCCTTATTGACTATCAAAAGAATGTTGGGATTTTTTCCTTCCTATACCATATACGAAAGTTTATTATCAAAAATGTGCATATTTTGTATATTACCCGCCCAGTCCACATTTTACCTACAAAATTTGTACCATTCGACGAGAAATTTTAATATGTGAGTCACATAACCAACATTATTTATGCGAGTCTAGTTTATTTCTTGACAAGTGGACTCATGTTCCTACTTACTTATTTTAAAGCATAAGCTAAAAAAGGCAATATTTAGGTCTACTCTTTTTCCTAATTAGAGGCTTAACTAATGGACAATAAAAGGAAAAGAAGAAAGTAAATGATCTATTTCATTACTCCTATTATATTATTATAATATTATAATAAAGAAAAAAAAAGTAAACTACGGTGAAAAAAATTGCATTATGATCTATGTACTCTTCAAAGCAAAAAATAAGTTGACAAAAGCAATTACATTAAAATGCCTTTTGTTGTATTTTATGATAATCCAATCACTTAGTACAAGAAAAAATAACCATGACAAACTGGAAAAAGAAAATGAGTTTCAAAAAGACAAGGAAGAAGAAGCTAACGACGACAGTCACATACAACCTATACATAATGAACAATTTTGTATCTGAAATGCTTCGCAAAAATAAAATATAACAATGTAAACAAGCTATAGTAAATTATGTTGCTCTGAATACAATTAACATACACCACAATAACACTACTACATAGGATATACACAATTGCATCACCAGACACACATTATAAATCAAATATATGTTGACTCTTCAAATTATTCATACTATAAATACTGTTCAAGTGATCTCTCTGACACTATCAATTCAGTTCATCCATAAATCAATATAATTCATAACTAAAATAAATGCGTACAATCTTGTCCGTCTCAATACTAGTAATTCCAACTCAATTACTAATTCGATTTCTACACTCAATTGGCTTGGCCACTAAAATCAACATTTTTTCCAGTGATGTTTGAACTTTGGTTCTCAATGCCACCTCCAATTTGGTTAGTTGAAGCCTGAGTCAACAGTTGTGTGAAGCTAGTGTTTTGATCTCCATATAACTGCATCATTGAATTAAAAGGAGTAAATCAAAAAATCAAATCAAGACCGATAAGTAAATTAAAATATAAATACTAGTAACAAATTGAAAATTATAACTTGATAGTTTAGAGATTGAACCTCAAAATTTAACCCCAAGGATTGTTGCTCATGTTGTTCTGTTGCTCTAGCTTTTAATGTCTTTTGTGGTGCCCGCCTCTTCTTTTGCTCAGTTCTTGGTTTTAATCTTCCGTATCCATTTCGATTACCCTTTTTCTTAATTGGATCCAAAACTTGATCATTGAATCCCAAAGAAGGGCCAACAGATGTACTAGATTTGGAACAACTCCTATGGGTACCTTCTGCATATATTTCACTTTGGAGTTTAGTGATCTCAACCCTTGCTTAATAAAAATATTTTCTAGCAATTTCTTCAGACTCGGCATCATTTGCAGCTAAAGTCATAACTGTAAATGATTCTTTCATCAACCCGTTTAAGTGAATAGCCATAGATGAAGTTGATGTTTTCTTTTTATTGCTGCACTCCTCGAAACCATTCCCTTGTTTAGCATTCTTTGTCCATCTTTTCAAAATATATTGTGCAGGAATATAAGAAAAATTCAAGTCAATAAACAGAACTTTTAGTGCATGGCAACATAACCAACCCAAAGATTCAAACATAAGACAACTGCAACTTATGGAATTGTCCATAGAATTGAATTGCAATGTCTCAATTTGTCCGCCTTCTCCCTTGAGGATTGTGTATGTGTGACAGGTGCCATTAATTTCAGTATTGATCACCTTTTTAGATATCCCCTGCAAAAATTCATGTTGAAATCTGGTAAATATAGTTCTAGTGTATAAAGTTGCAGCATGCTTTAATAACCTACAATCATCTATTGCAAGTTTAGGTGTTCCTCGACATTTATAATCTTCTGTCGCCTCAATGTCACGCATTTCAGCTGCCCGTTGCTCATAATGATTAACAAATTCAGTTAAACTCATAGTCTTGCAAGCCATTTCTGTGAAGACTCTATTAGTGCTCTCACTCCTCTGAGTTGATTTAATATCCGCAAAGAAAATAGATCGACTAAATGCAGGACACCACTTTTCCCTCAAGTCATATAACCTTTGGAGCCAACTATTACTCCCACAATCCCATTCTTCAATCATTTTTTGCCACACCAACTCAAACTCTGATTCCGACTTGCACCTCCATAAGAGTTTATCAAAATATTTTTCTCTAAATCCCGATTTCCAATAAAGTTGAGGTATATTCTTTTGGGCATTCCTATCAATATGCCATTTACATAAATGATGACAAGTATCAGGAAAAACTTCTTTAATAGCAGCCGCTATTGCAGGAGCTTGATCGGTAAATATAGTTTTGGGTGATATGCCTCGCATTGCCTTCAAAAAAGTACGAAATAGCCAAACAAAAGAACTAGTTGTTTCATCACTTAAGAATGCACATCCAAAAAAAATATTTTTCAAAAGATTATTTACACCCACAAATGGAGCACAAATCATATCATATTTATTTGTACGATATGTAGAATCGAAAATCATCACATCTCCAAAACACTCATAATGCAATTTAGATATACTATCTCTCCAGAAAAAGTTGCACATCCTTCCATCTTCATCAACTTGAAAAGAGTAAAAAAAGCTTGAATCCTCTGATTGCATATGCATAAAACGATCCACAAGAGTTTGAGCATCTCCACTGTTAATCATACTTCTTTTACGTGCTTGTATGAAGTTATGAGCATCTTGTTCAATAAATCTAGCATTTTCAATACCACCTGCTTCATTTTGAAGGTAACGAACAACTTTTTTGGTGCGAATACCAGCATCTACCATAGAACTGAGAATGTCTTTAGTAGCAGTTGTAAGATTTCGGCCAGACAATATAAAATGTCTCAAATTTTCCTCGATCATCGGGTGGTTATGCTCATCAGAAAATTCGAAAACTTCCATTTCTCATTTGAAATC
>NW_017670461.1:552391-611295 GCF_001879085.1 Nicotiana attenuata | reverse complement strand
AACATCAATTGGTATCATAGCAGGTTATCCTTGAAGAGGTTAACACCTTAGGAAAAGATCAACATGAGTGCACCACCTGGGAACTGGGAAGGGCAATCCACTGCCAGGCCTCCTCTCTTCAATGGCCTCTACTACTCCTGGTGGAAAAACAGAATGAGGGACCATATAATGGGCGAATTTCCTTTTATTGTTCATTAGTTAAGCCTCTAATTAGGAAAAAGAGTAGACCTAAATATTACCTTTTTTAGCTTATGCTTTAAAATAAGTAAGTAGGAACTTGAGTCCACTTGTCAAGAAATAAACTAGACTCGCATAAGTAATGTTGGTTATGTGACTCGCATAGTAAAATTTCTCCCATTCGACTATTAGGTATTAAAAGAGCAGAATATTCCCTAAAAACGCGCTAAAATTAAGGAGAGAATCTTGGTGATAATTGATTCTACATTAAATTCAATTTTTAAAAAGGGAAAGGAGATTTCTCATCTGCGTTTTTTTCTCCAGAACTGCAATTCAAATTCTGAAAATAAAAAAGAACGAACAGCTCCTAAAAATAAGAACAGATTCAACTACTAAGAGTTTCGACGAGCTGAATTCAAATTGTAGAATTCAAAATTTCGAGTTTCAACAACTCAAAGTTGAAAAAATCTGTTCTTCGTCGTTGCTTCTATCAAATTATCGATCACATATATCTCTTCTTCATCTTTTCTTCTTTCAATCTAGAAATCCAAAAAAAAAACATCAACATCAACAACAAATCATGTCCAAAATCGCAATCATGCTACAATTTAATGGGGATTAGGATAATTATGGCAGATTTAGAGATTTTGAAGTTGATGCCATTGTGGTAGATGAGAATGCAAGCTACAGTATCCTGATTTCTACAATTGCAGAACAAGTATCAATTGATACTACAGAAAAAATTGTAGAAATCAAATACATCGTGAAATCAAATAGTAGATTGTATATAATTTGTAGACAAATTGTAGTTAATTTGTAGATTGTAGATAATTTGTAGATATAATTGTAGATACGTTGTAGATTGTAGATAAACTATTTTATGATTGTAAATATTTTTATTGTTGTTTGTTATGTAATTCTAGGTGAGGGCTTCAACATATCATATCCATACTGTGATAGATGGTGTGAAGCGGTACATGAATCCTACATTATAACTACTATTAACTACAAAAACTCTACAATTATCTATAAAACCAGTTCTACAATTCAAACAAATTTACCTACAGTTTACCTACAGTGAATGTACAAATTACCTACAGTTTAAGTACCTAATATAAGAATAACTACAATTTACCTACAGTTACAGGGCAAACAGGAAACACATCATCCACAATCATATCTACATTATATCTACATTTTAGACTACACTTAATCTTGGAATGTTCTACCTAAACTACAAACTAACTACAATTACACTACAAACAGTAAATCTAGGTGAGGGCTTCAACAGATCATATCCATTACACTAAATATACAATTACACTACAATTACACTGCAATTACACTACAAATACACGACAAACAGTAAATCTAGGTGAGGGCCTCAACAGTCAGTATTTCTAAGTCGTTTGGAGAAGTTGTCGGCAGCTTTTCATATTAGTCTCTTTACCAATAAATTTCTCATTTTTGACTTTTCCAGAAGAGGGAATTTTATTTGGTACCCCAAAAAAAAAAAAACTACTAAAGTGTATCTGCTTTCATTGTTTTGCTAGTTCGTGCCGTATTAAAATGTTTGTTGCAACTTTTGATTTCATGTAGACTTTCAGAAAATCAGATCACATGCCACAATTGTTGCAGAGGAAATTGGCACGACATTCAAATATAATGAGATTTCGCTGGCTAATGCATCTCAAGGACATCTTTCGTTGATTGATCTTGCAATCGTGGATGAAGAACAAGAAAGAATGTGGGTATGGGTAAAAACGTGGGTGAGGGGGTGAGGGGTAAGGAGAGAGAAACGTGAGATATATGGATACCTTTAATTAAGGAGTAAAAACTGCCCATTAATTAGATATGGATACCTTTAATTAAGGAGTAAAAACAACCCATTAATTAGACCCTTAATTAAGTATGGTATAGGATTGGTAATTTGGTATACTAAGTGTAATTTACTCAAACCTTAAATATGTAGGGTAAAAAGGTTTCCTATGTGGTATATGAATGTAAAAATTCCAAGAATGTTTAGGAGCCAATACGTTTTCAATTGGATTAAACACACCCCTCTCTAAATTACTCCCTCCCGTCCACTTTAAGTGATTTTTTGTTTTTTCCACACATATTAAGGGATTCACCTTTTAGCATTAATTAACAATAAAATTGACCATATTAACCTTAATTTGCTCATTGGAAATATAACAAACTATTCTTAGGCTTTTTACTCCAAGGACAATTTTTAAAAGAAGTTAATTCCTTCTTAGTATTTGAAAAAATCAAATATCGTGGACCACAAAAAAAGATCAAAAAATCACTTAAAGTGAACCGGGAGAGTAATGTGTTGATTTAAAGTGGACCACAATAAAATCTTCTTTATAGTTGTTTGTAATTGCAGTTTTATTTTTCTCTGCATAAATTTGTTGCAAACACTATTAATAGAATATCTCACTGGCTTCGAGTTGTGCAACTGTCATAATTCATAGTCCAAACTCCAAACTACTCAAGTTGGTTGTTGTATTTTCCTTTTCCTTTTCTTGAAATTTGCATATTAATCTTATGGCTAATCATTCTCAACCTCATTTACTGTATCTTAATTATTTTTCCTTAATTACCGGATGATTTTGCTATCTACAAACCAATTCTTTTTATTGCCAAAAACCTTTAAAATGTTATTTTAACTGGGCAAATACATAAGTTGCCACCTGACCTATGGCCCAAATCCCCCTTACACTCTTTCTGTGGACGATAATAATATTACACACGCAACCTTTCTAAAGTGTATCTAGTACACACCATCTTTTTGTTGACCAGCTTTTCAAAATATGTGTAATATCACACACCAATAATATTGTGACACGTGTCAAAACAGAAAGAAAATACAATAAAATACCTAATTTACACCATAATTAAAATTTCTTCTTTAAAAAAAGAAAAAAAAACTAAAAAAGATCCTCCTTTCCCGCTTTTAGTAATTCCTACCCCCCCCCCCCCAACCAACCCACTTAGTCATCTTCTCCACAATCACAACCCTATCATAGGCTTTCCACCATTAACGCCATAGTTAGCAGCACCATGTCCCATTTTCTCACTATTGCTAATGGAGCTTGACTCTTAGAAATGAATAAGCTAAAGATGTCCATCTTATTCTACAAAAAAGTTTTTTTCTTTATTAAAATCACCATTGTCATAATTTTTAGAGCAAAACCCACAAACACTATAACCCCCTTTTTTCACACCCATTCAAATTAAAAAATAGATTTTTGAAGTCAAAGAAAGAATCAGCAGATCTAAAAACAAAATTATGAATACAAATAGAGAAACCAATCATTAATTTTATTAGCAGATTTGAAAAGGTTAAATCTTGGAGGAGATGACTAATAATTTAGAACATGGATCAAGCTCTACAGTTAATGTGTGTTTTAGAGTTTAATCTATGGAGAAGACAAAGTGGGTGGCCAGGGGAAGAGGAAAACGGGTGGGGTGGTAGGGTGTGGAAAAGGGACCAAATTATTTGGAGATGAAATAATTAAAAATAGAAAAATAAGAATTGACTCAAAAAAAGTTTAAAAGTAAAAAAGGCTGGACATATGGCGCTTAGATACACGCCATCTGTCAAATGTGATGTGCTCTAGATACACTTTAGAAAGATTGCGTGTGTAATGTTATTATCATCCACAAAAAGTGTATAAGGGGGATATGGGCCATAGTTCAGGTGGTAACTGATGTATTTTGCCTTTTTAACTGCAATGAAGTACTAAGTCTTCCAAATGTTTTCTTAACTTGGGCGAAATATGTCCTGATGCAGGACTATCTACGTTATGTGAAATTTCTTACGTATTGCATCAAAATAAGGACTATCCTTTCATATTTTTCCTCCTTTGCGGTCACGAAACTAATTAAATGAGGACGAGAACGAGAACAAGAAACAATTGTATCTGGAGTGTACATGGATCGGGTTGGTTCGATTTTTATCAAAACCAAATCAAACCAACTATATCGGATTGGATTGTGTTTACCCTAATATTCGAGTAACAATTAAACTTATTTTGTGTTCTTAAAGGCACGTGATTTAGTCCAATACTAACAAATAACCAAGAAACTAAACGTATAAATTAAAGAAGTACGTTGAATCAAACCAATGCTTAAGCAAGTCTTGACCTCGAGTTATGATGGCCTCGGGGTAGGTCAATAAGAACAGTAAAATAAGGACAATAAAGTTAAGAGACAATTCTGATGAATAATGAGCAAGAAAGTAAGAGTGTATATTCTTTTGCCAATGATTGATGATGCGTTACAAATGATTGGTGTCCCCTTTATATAGTAGGGGAACCCTAAATAAGGTACATTTCCATTTTCAGTAAGGAATCTTATTGGGACAGCTGTCTAACCGCCTAGTACAAACTCGTACAAATCTATTCCGCAATTTACGCCAAGATCTTAGGGCCATCGTGGGAATCTCGCTCTTTCTGTTACAAAACCATAACAGTATCATCCCAAGGTTGGTCGTACTCGGCCCCGGCGTTCATCGAGCATTCCGTTCTTCGAGTATAGTATTCTGCCATCGGGCTCGAGCCCGGCTCATATCGAATTTGATTCTCGATGCGACCCCTCGAGCCTACAAAATCAGGGGCACGTGATTTTACCGTATACAGATAGTCTCCGCATTTCTTAGAATAAAATGATAAGAAACGACTTGAGCTTCGATTTTCCGGAGTCCTTGATGATGACATCATTTCCGTGATGTAGACGCTCGAAGTGATCGAAACGTCCCGTCGGTTCGCTTTCCCAAACATTAAATGCTTCACCAGTGGTGGTCAGCCACTAACGTCGTTGAATCGTCACCGCTTGCCTATAAATACAAGGTTCAATTCCGGAAAAACATTACTTCAATTTTCAGACCGTCTTCAAACTTCTTTTACCTCTCCCTCTTGTCATCTCTTCTCTCTCAATAACCGTTACCTGATTCCTTTTAGCGCCGAGAAAAAACACCAAGTTCCGCCTACTTTTGCCTCTACTAATCCAAATCAATGGCAAAAACTTCCAAAACAGCTCCTCAAAAGGAGAAAGCTTCCTCCTCCTCTTCCTGGCCGGCCAAGCTTGTGGCGCCGGCCCTTCACGAGATTATTCTCCTCCCCTGCGTAATAAATAAAGACTTTAACGTTGAAAATCCCCCGCAATCCCTGGCCGATGCGAGCATGTATCCCGGTATATCAGCTCGATAACGAAGAAGTACCTCAAGGCCGTGAAGAAAGACTGTGGCTGGGGGACCAGGTCGTGGTACAGATCCCCGACCTCGAGGAGAGCATTACCACTCAGGTGGAGGGGTTCCTAAGTGTTTACACTTACCCCTTCACACTGGGTCCCCTCGATCCAATCGTGATCGACTTCAGATATCAAGTCACCCTCGGCCAGATCCACCCTTCTTTCTGGCATATAGTGATTATGCTTCGCTCTTTCTCCAGCAAGGCCGAGGGACTAGAGTTCACCCTCAATCACCTCATCCGATTGTATCGGCCTTATCTTTTCCGAGGATTGATCAATCTCCAATGCCGATCGAGCAAAGCCTTCTTCGCTAGCAATGACGAGGATAAGGACCGAGGCTGGATGAGTCGGTTCATCTGAGTGAGGACCTCGGACGTCATCCCCGAGGGAAAAATGCTGTTCCCAAAGAAATGGAACCCCGATCGTAAGTGGAGTCCTTTTCCCAATATCCTCTTATATTTCGTTTTCGCATTGTGTGATGCCTTTACCTTTTTTGCAGCGGTTGCTTGGATGCCCCATGCGATCCCCGACTTCGAAGACTGGGTCAGAAAATTAGCTGCGACCTCCTTGTATGACGAGCGAAAATGGCGTGACTTGTCGAGGGGCAAATAGGAGGCCAAACACCACGGTTAGTTCTTTCCCCAAGTCTTCGATGCTTTTCCTTTTACCGGAGATGCCATCTTACTTATGCCTAATTTTTGTTCATGCAGGAATTGGGGATGTCTCTGAAATGAGGCCGGCCCCGCCAGGGGAAGAGACCGAGTCCCCGATTCCAAAAACGGGGAAAGAGAACAAGAGAAAAAGGGCTTCGAAACCCTAAGACCCCCAAGATAAGAGGGCCCTTACTCGAAGGAAAAGGAGGAAGCTCATTCACGTAGACGTAGACTCAGCCCATCTAATGAATGATGAAGAAGAAGACGAGGGTGAAGAATCGGCGCTGGTGACCCGAGTCAGGAAGCCAGTTGAAGCCGTCAAGCCCTCGAACCAGAGACCCTGCCTCGTGGTGAAGAGGCTCCGAAGAAAGACGCAGGCAAAGCCCCCGAATCGCCTGAGGTCGAGATTGTTCCCCCGCCTTCAACAGGTACACCAAAGGAGGAGAAGTACTGAGACCCCCGGGGATGAACAGAGCGCCCCGAGCGACTTGCTCGGGGCCATGACAATAGGTCACTCTCCTCCTCAACCATCTTATTCTGAGGAGGCAATAAAGGAAGCTCAAGCTCTGCGAACGCCTGACCCGAGCAGAGTCCCTGGTGAAGAAGATCCTTTCCGGGATTGCTTTATTGGGGTCGACGATGCCGCCGACCTCAACGATGTATCTACCCTCTTTGAAGAGGCTCATCGTCTTTTCTCTCGAGTAAGCATTAGCTCCTATTGTTGTAATTTTTTCTTCTCCCCTTTCCTTAACTGATATCTCTTTTTTTTGCGTAGGTCATTACCAGGTTTAGGGCCAAGCTGAGTCGCTATGAGGTCGAGCTCAAGAAATCCTCGGAGGAAGGGAAGGCTCTGAAACTCCTTTGCAGCCAAAAGGAGGAGGAGCTCAAAGACCTTCGGGCAGACTTGGCCAAAGCTCGCAAAAATGAGGCCGAGCTAGATAAGCAGGTAACCGTAATTTTAAAAGAGTATGGTCTACATGACCTAACTGTGGAGGCTAACACTTCAGTGTCTCAACTGTAGCAAAAACTGGAGATGATCGGGCAGCTTCGAGGGGAGGTCGATCAGGTTAAGGCCGACTGCAACTGGTGGAAGGAAAATATGGATCAGCTTGTTACTGAGAAAGAGGCCACTCTAGCCAAACTAGCCTCGGCTGAGACTCAGTTCCGGGGTGCTAAAGTGAAAAGCCTGGTCCAGGCCAAAAAGATCGATGAGCTCGAGGCCAAACTTGCTGCAACCAGGGCTGAGGTTGCCGAAGCCAGGGCCGAGGTCGAGAAGACGAAGGCCACGGCTGATAAAACCGTTGCCGGGTATCTAAGGGATGCTGAAGCTGCCCAAATGGAACTAAGGGAAGCTTCCAACCGGGAGAAACGGAGCAGTGATTTGGCCAAGTGTCGATCCCGAAAGGAGACCCTCGAAGAGATCCATGCTTGAGGTTTCGACCTTACCGAGGAGATAGCCCAAGCAAAAGCGCTTGAACCCGATGCCAAGTTTCTCGTCTCCTCCGACGATGATGATGATGCCGAAGGCAACCAAAGCGGGTTCGATAATGAAGTTAGGCCCGAAGAGGAAGCTGCTCCCGAGGGAGAGACCAGCCTTAGGCTTAGATAGGATTTTTCCTTTCTATTTTGTATTGTTCTTTTTGTAAGACCTTTTATTGGTCTCTTGTATATATCTTTTTCCAAGTATATAAAAGAAGAATTTCCTTGAATGTTTTCTCGATGTTTCCTGCCTTACAAAATTTTTGAAGTAATTTCATTCTTTGAATGGTGTGTTCGAGATTTTATCTCAGACGTTTTCTTTGAAATTACCGTGGTCGAGTTCGAATAAGGTTCGAACTTTGGGGCACAGATCTTTACGAGCTCATGCTGGATAATGGTGAGTCCCCGAGCCATAATCAAGTTATTATTTACTTAGGCTTGGGATACTCGAACCCTTGGATTCGGATCGGGTGAGAACAAGATCTCGAACCCCAAGTGTATCGGCCCTTAGGCTCTTTTAGATCGGGCCATTATGGCCTCTAAGAGATGGCTATTATTTTCCCTTTTCGGTTTAGAAGACTTAGTAAAAATTTATGCCTTGGCATGAATTTTTTACCCATTGGGTTTTTTGAGGGTTTGGTGTTGATCGGAACCCTTTGTTTTAGTGCCTTAGCACAAGTTTGTATTTGAATAATCCGATACCTCTTAAGGTTTTTCGAGGGCTGATTTTATCGAAGCCCTTTGATTATTTTGCCGAGGGTAGCCTTTCTTTTTACCGGTTTTCTATGAATTGAAGGCATGTTTTTATTGCGGAGTTCGGACGTCTCCGAGCCGAGTTATTCCGGCCATAGCTTTTAATATGGCCGTAGCCTTCGGGTGTGTCTTTTGGACTTGCTTCCTGATAGCATTTCGAACTTGTTCGAAATGTTAGTCCCCGAGTATGTTGGCCTTGGCCTTTACGTCGGGGGTGCCTCTTTGAGGTCTTATGAACTCGAGTTTAGACAACTCGACTGTACTGACTGTCGATGACAGTCCCCGAGTATTCGAGGTGAGTTTGCGTTTTGGCCCTTGAGCCGTTTCTCACAGAATCACAAGTATGGAGTTCGTATAGTAGCAAATTTCTTTGAGACACAAAGTGTTCGATATAGAAAGAATGCTTCTTTGAATAATTCATACATGCGTACATGTGTCGCGCCCCCATTTTTCCTCCTTGCGGAGAACGTCCGGGTTTCGACATTTCATGGGGGAAATAACACTTTTCCTTTTGGGAATTGGGTATTTGAAGAGTCGCCACCTAACGGATTATGGTGCGTTAGGGCACCTTGAGAAATTAACTCATGGACTAGTTTGCATTACCAGAGATTAGGGTATGGGCTCGAAATAACCTCGAGGGGAAGGTGTTAGGCACCCCTCGCGGTCCACAACGGTGGGTCCCGGCCGAACTTATATGAATCAGTCATTTGAACAAATAAACAATTTCAACACGTATTTGCAAGTGAAGGCATGTTTTGACATTTTAAGCACATATATAATTCAAGTAATGAAACAAGGGAAATGGTTTGAACAAGTTGCACATATATAAAGAAAAAAAATATATTCGTTTAAACAACGGGGGTTGGGAAAAGGGGGTCCTAGGTTGGTTAGCCTACAGGATCATACTCACACAATGCCCGGTAATCACTCCTCAATGAGGGGCTACACGTGACATTAGCGCGTAGTCATCATATCCTTACTACCCAATTCCCTCCCCTTGAAAGAAATCCTATGCGTGCTCTACCCGTCCCTTCCTTGTGTCCCTGGAGGTATTTAGGACCTCTAATTTTGGTAGTTCTAGACCATCCTAAGGGGTTTAAAGGAGAAAATTCTAAGCGTCAACCAAAACAATTAGGACTGCATTTAAAGGGGGGAACAATTAAAGGCTCACATTTTTACCTCCACAAGCAGAACAAATAAGTGCACGTCTCAAACAACTGTTTCAGGTATTTAAGAGAGAAACCTTAAAACATGATATCTAGGTGAGCAGAGAGTATACAGTATTGAATTTGGACCAAAGTGTCAAAGACCTATTCAGCTTGCCTACTGATTTTAGACCTGTTGAATGTGAGCAGTCTCAAACAACGAAGCGCAGTTTCATAGGTTTGCAGAATTTTAGTCGCCGTACAGGTTTGCCTAGGCATGTAATAGCATGGTATCTAATCACTGATCAGGAATGCAGTAAAACAGTAAGCAAATTCAAACGGGCCATTTGGATCCTATAGGCATGCTCTCTAGTAGTATTAATTAAGGCGGCGTTTGAAAACTTATTAAAAAGCGGACAGATTAATTGATTGAATCGATTCAGAATAAACAAACTGATTTCTAATTAAACAAGGTGAAACAAACAGCAGTAATTTAACCAAAGTGAAACTCCTATAGGCATGGTGTCTATTAGAGCCGGTTTTAACTCCTATAGGCATGATTTCTATTATTAAAAACTGAATTAGGTCCTATAGGCATGGCTTCTAATTTGTGTGAAAGTAAAGCGTGCAGAATTCATTTAAACCAAAGCAGGTCCTATAGGCATATTATCTAACAAACACATTTTGAATCGAAATAGACCCTATAGTCATGTTATCTACTCGATTTTACCCACAATATGCAACTAACCACCCCTTTTCACTAATCACCCCAATGTTTGTTTACAATAAGTATTACAGACCAAGAAATGAATATAAATTACATAAATAAAATAGAAGCTAAGCTATAGGGAGCCCGCAGTAGGCCCAAATGATTTCCAAGCCTCCAGCAGTCTCAAATGCCAAAGTTCCATAGCCAATTTCATGTCTAGGTGTGTTAGAGTTCCCTAAGGATCTCAAGGATCCCGGGCAGTGCTCACACCCAGACTTTCCTTAAAACCAAAGACTGATTATGTGTAGCGTGGAAGTGCCAGCCCTAATATGCCAGAGTTCAGAGAAACCTCAAGGGCCTCAAGGCAGTACACATATCAGAGGGGCAGAACCTAGTAATCTAAGAGTAAAGTGAGAGTGTTTGACATAGTTTTAAAAAGGTTTTGAAAATAGTACAGAGATGACTCTAGGAGTGAAAAGGTTTTCTAAAACAGGAAATAGTTTGGTGGCAAAAGACAGTTTGAGAAGAGTACCAAAACTCTTTTGAAAATAGCAGACAATCAATCGGTCATAAAACATCCATATTCAGAAACATTCATCAAACAGATCTCACACGGGGATAAAGGGACTGGGGATACATAAGAGTCACATTGGGGGGTACATGGATAGGGTATAGAGGAAACATACAGTCAACAACTGCATAAAACACTTAGGGTCTTAGAGACTTAGCAGGTTAGTCATGGACAGTAAATAGTTAATACAGAGATCAAAGATGTAATATAGAAAGCCTGACATATCTTGAACAGGATTAAATATACAGGCAGGGTCAATCATATACATCAAATAACCAAGATGATCACATAATTAAGGGATTAAACAGATATTCACAAACAGGCTAGTGAAGTATCAGATAACTAAGTGAAATGTAGACATGCTAATCATACATTGAACAGGACAGAGTTTCGACATGCTAGGGAAAGAAGTAAGCAGGAAGACAGGTTGAATTCATAGCTGATGAACTAGTGCAGGAATGAAACACATAAGGTTTGGGTTTCAAAATTTAACTAGAGACATACCAGTTGAAGAAAAAAGTGCAGAATATAAAGCAGATGTAGTTCCAATATCTATCCTTGGCTTTCAGCCGGCTAGACCAGTGAATATCACAAGTAGCAGAGAAGAAAAGAGAGCTCTAGAGTGTAAGTGTGCTTTTTTGAACTAATGTTCGTGTCGGAAGTGAGAATAGGAGGGAGTTTATATAGTAATCAAGAGTTAAACAAAATAAGTTAAGGGATCAATTAAGTAGCAATCAGGGAAATTCAGGAAATCAATCACACATGTAAATCAGTAAGTCTTTCCTTTAATCAAGGGATAATCAATCAACGGTAAAAGCAGGACAAACATTTTAAGGAAGGAAATCAAGTAAGGTAATTAAGGGTGAATGAACAGGGGTCCAATTAAGGAAATAGTTAGCAAGAATCAGCAAATAACAATAAGGCAAGAGGGAACTAATTAAGGCAAGAATTTGAGTCAAACCGAGTGAAATAAGAATCAAGGACTTTGTTAGGGAAAAGGGCTCAATTCAAACTGAAAATAAGAACTTCATAATAAACAGGGTTTAATTAAGGAGGAAATCACGTAAAGAGTCAGCAAATATCACAAACAACTTAAATAAAGCAAGAAAGAACAGTCAGAATGAACATAGGCATATAGGATCAGTAGAAAAGTTGTACCAAGAACTTAGTAGAGGCATATTAGGATAAGAAAATCACGAGACATTTAAATGGCTAAAGAGAAATCACAAGAACCAAGGCAAGAACAAAGGCGGTACACAAGTAACTCAGAAACCAAACAAAAGACTCGAAAAAATTAGGGCTTTTAGCATAAACAAGTTAGATTTAAAGCACTCCTAACGAAATTGGTTAAAACAAATAGAAACAGAGGATTAAACACTCGAATCACCAAATGTTTTTGGAAAAAGAAATTTCCGGAAACCCTAGTTTAGAAAAAATGAAAAATCATTCGAAAATCATACGATTCTTGTAAAAACCCAAAAGTTTATTGTAAAACTCATATGAAATAGTTCCAAACCATCTCAGATCTATACAGATCTAAGAAGTTCAGAAGAAAGAAATTAGGGTTTCGAGAGGAACAATCACAGAGATGAAGAAGCAAACCTAGAAACCCATAGATATAGAAATATCTCACTCGGAATCAAACCAGGATAGCCTGAAACAGGCGAGAAATGGCCGTAGATGCAAGCAAACTAACCCTGGTCCCTTGAGGACCCTGGAGATGGTGATACCAGTACAAGAGAGGCTACTAGAGGCCTGGGGCGTGGTGAGAAGCCACCATAGATAGCCATAGATGAGCGACGGTAAGGTCTGATTAGGGTTAGGTTTGATAGCTTTTGAGAGAGGAGAGGGATTTCAGGGCGGCGTTTGGTGAGGAAATGAGAGGATTTGGGGGGTCGTTTGGTTTATTTTAGGTAAGGGCCAATCTGGACCGTTGATCACAATGATCAACGGCCAGGATTTGCCCGGGTATTGGGTTTGGGCAGATGGGTATTGGGCTGGGTATATTTTGGGTTTAAAATTGGGCTGGGTATTTGGTTAAATTAAGACCAAAATTGAAATAAAATAGGGCCAGATTTTAAATAGCCATTTTAATAACTAAATAATTTATAAAATAATAAAATGAGTACCAAAAACTATCCTTGTGCACTAATATGATTTAACAAATTTATTTAACATTTTAAAAATATGGAAGACCATTTTATGCATAAATAATATAATTATACATTAGTATGGGCTATTATTGCAAAGATGTACAATTTAGCCTAAAAAATGTAAATATAATTACAAAAAAAATGCACTAAAATATTTAAATACTATGTTGGCATAAATAATGAATTTAGATGGCTAAATCATCACAAAAATAATTTGAAGGATAATCATTGGATATTTATATAATAAAAAGAGAAGAAATAATTTGATTTGGAGCTTTTAAAACTGTAGAAAAATTATAAAAATGCTTATGCATGCTTATAACTGCATATGTAATACTTTGAAAGTACATATATATGTTTAAAAATATGTGAGGAAAAAATTGGGTATCAACAGCTGCCCCTCTTTACCCGGGAAGGATAAGAGTTTTCGGGTAAAGAAATGATGGCTAATTTTGACCGAATGGGATGTCTTGAAAGATAGGGGCCGGGCTCCGGTCTTTGAGCTGCCTACATATTCCTGATTTTACAGGAATCAGGCCATGTGTATTCCTGGATTCATTGGCGGAATATACCGATGAAGTCATTGCAAGGACGGACACGAGATGCAAGTGCGGCTATGGTGAACGGTTATGCTTGAGATAGTTTGAAGGAACTGGAGCGAGGTCGCTCCTGCTAGGATAGCGGTTGCTTGCTGGTCACCTGCAGATGAAGAGATGCTACAGACATAGATGTGTGCGGAAATTTAAACATGATGCAGGTTCCCTTTGGACCATGAAAGTTGTCTTTGGACGGTTAAGGATGACGTCCTCGGACCATGATGTCCTGGGCCATGCATTATTTAGTGAGGGATTCGTAGGCCATGAAATGGTGTTCTCGGGCTATGAAGATAGTGCCTCCTAACCATGACGCCTTTGAATGATGATATGCAAATTTGAGGGATCCCCAGGCCATGGCATGGTGTCCTCCGGTTATGAGGATGATGCCTTTTAGACTATGACGCCTTTGGATAGATTGGCGATATTTCAGCCCATGAGGTGCAGTAATGTGATGTTAACAAGACAAGGCTTAGTCTTGTGAAATGAAGGGCAGAACTTAGCCCGATTAAAAAGAAAATAGATAGTACCGGAATAGAGCAATATTTATGCAAGGAGGGACAATGCTTAGTCTCATGCAAATGTGGAGGCAGGTATTAGCCTCATGCAAATGGGGAGGCAAGGATTATCCTCATGCGGATAGGGAGGCAGGGATTAGCCTCATGCAAATAGGGAGGCAAAGACTAGCCTCATGCGGGTATGGAGGCAGGGATTAGCCTCATGCAGGTAGGGAGGCAAGGATTAGCCTCATGCATGATAGGGAGGCAGGGATTAGCCTCATGCAAGTAGGGAGGCAGGGATTAGCCTCATGCAAATATGGAGGCAAGGATTAGCCTCATGCAAGATATGGAGGCAAGGATTAGCCTCATGCAGGTAGGGAGGCAAGGATTAGCCTCATGCAAGATATGGAGGCAAGGACTAGCCTCATACAGGTAGGGAGGCAAGGATTACCCTCATGCAAGATATGGAGGCAAGGATTAGCCTCATGCAAGTATGCGGGACAGGGCTTAGTCCCATGCAAAGAGCGAGTAGCAAATAAGAGTAGCATATGTCTTAGCTGGAGATATATTCGGTGTCTGATGGCCTGATTGATAGTGATCTTGTTACGTGTATATTTGCGGACGCTATTGCTACGTCAAATGTACCTGCGTTCAAAGAAAAATTGTAAGTTTTGTGGGGGGGGGGGGGAGGTTGGTTCGTGCTTCTGTCCGCTGGCCTTGCTTTGCTCCGTTCTGGAGGCCTTTTGAGTTTTCCTGGGTAACCTGACTGTTACGAAAATAGAGTTTTATTGATAAAAACAGAGTTATTTAGAAACATATTGAAATATCAAGTAATTTTGAATGAACTAGTGACTGTAACACATTTCACAGACATTGCAGCTTTCTTATGTAAGAATTTTGAGAGTTCTCCTCAAAATTCTGCCCCAGTTTGGTAGATGATCCTTCGGCCGTTTGCGGGTAACGAGCCTCGTTGAACCTTCTTCAAAATTTTAAGAATCCTTCTCAAAATTCTGCCCCAGTTTCTTAACCGATTTTTGATCGTCTTGCATATGTTAGCGTTGGCTGGACTTGCTCCGGAATTTTGAGGGTCCCTCTCAAAATTCTGCCCCAGTTTCTGATCTTGGGGGAAATGGAAATTTTATTATGATATGACCGAACCTATAAGGCTGCAAACGTATCCCCTCTTAAACGGGAATCAGGTCAAGTGTAGTTCAATTACATCAGATGAGGAAATAATCTAAGCATAGTATCTCTTGACTGCGTCTGAATTGATTGGTTTTGGCCAGATTTCTCCGTCCATTTCTGCAAGTATGAGTGCTCCTCCTTTCAACACCCTTTGAACCATGTACGGACCTTGCCAATTGGGAGAGAATTTCCCTTTGGCTTCATCTTGATGCGGGAAGATCTTCTTCAGCACCAGCTGTCCTGGTGCAAAGGATTGGAGTTCATGCTTGGTGCAGTTGTCGATCAGGATGTGTATATTTGGCAGTGGAAAGTCGTCCTTGGGACTTGCTCTGTTTAAATCTCGATAGTCAACACATACTCTGGCACAATGTTGGCTAACCAGGTTTGGTACTCAACGACCCTGAGAACTTTGGCTTTGATCTGCTTGGTAACTTCCTCCTTTATTTTCAGGCTCATGTCTAGTTTGAACTTTCTGAGTTTCTGCTTCACCGGCGGACACATTGGATCGGTAGGTAACTTGTGAGCCACTATGGACGTGCTCAAACCGGTCATGTCATCATATGACCATGCGAAGATGTCCTCATACTCTTTTAAGAAGCGGATGTATTCTTCCTTCTCTGTTGGTGATAACGGAATGCTGATGCGAGTTTCCTTAACGGTCTCGGCGTCCCCCAAGTTTACTGCTTCGATTTCGTCCAGATTGGACGTAGGCTTATTCTCAAAGTTTTCCACATCACTGACAACATCCTCGGGTATTTTATCTTCCTCATCTGAATCACTACCCTCATGTTGTGTTGCCTCATTACATGTCATAGTCACCGGTTCATCAGGAAAAGTAATGATAACGCTGTAGAAAGAAAAATGGGTAGAAAATAGTAATGAATAATAAAGAGCAATGCATTTGATTAAAATCTGACAACATCCAGACAAATACGGCCCGATGAACCGAGCATTTATTTTAAAACAAGCAAGTCTTTGAAACAAAGTTATTGAAAACTTTAAATGCCTAGAGTGGCTGTAAAAATAAAATCTGCCCAGCTACCCAAGGACTCGGCGGGCCCGGGATGCTGTGGTGGTCCAGTTCCTGAGAACAACTCCCTTATCCACGGTCTGAATAGTGAGGCCTTCTTCCTCTTCCTCCTCAATTATTGCACTGCAGTCCATGTCTTCATCCTCCAAGAGCAGATTCTTCAGCCCAGCTAATGCTTCCTCTTCTGCAGTTCCCCATATTGTATCAGCTTGGTGAAAGGCTTGATCCAGACGTGACACTGGTTGCTCGAGAGGGTAGTACGGTCCACACCATGGAGGCGACCAATCGTTATACTCTTGCCATGTGTATTGATATCCGAGCCCAAAGGTAGTACCATGACCCTTCAGCCGTATCGGTTTAGTGATACCCTGGAGATTCTTCCCAAGCCCTTTGCCGGGTTCATACCCAGACCATGCCAGTATGCTCTCTATTTTACTGCTCCACCATTTATCTTTCTCGACGGTATTGACACGTTCAATGTGATGATAGGTTTCCCCTCCTAGCCTTCTTCTATTTCCAATAACCGGGATGGTTTGACTGGTTTAAATGGGGTTACTCCCATCCCCGTGAATGATCACCTCCTGATGGTTCCATTCAAACTTTACTGCCTGATGCAAGGTTGATGCCACGGCCCCAGCGGCGTGTATCCATGGTCGTCCTAGCAGCAAATTGTAGGATGCAAATATGTCCAGCACCTGAAACTCGACATCGAACCACGTAGGCCCCATTTGTAAACAGAGATTGATTTCTCCGATGGTAGCTCTTTAAGACCCATCAAAAGCCTTCACGTTCATGGTCCCTTCCCGTATCTCGTATAGGCCTTTGCCCAACCTCTTCAGTGTTGTTAATGGGCAAATATTGAGACTGGATCCTCCATCAATTCGGACCCTGGTAATGAAGTAGTCTTCGCATCGCACTGTGATATGCAGTGCCCTGTTGTGATTCAAACCCTCAGGCGGCAACTCATCCTCGTGGAAAGTGATTTTGTGACTTTCCAACACTTGTCCTACCATGTTAGCCATTTCTCCGCTTGTTATATTATTGGGCACATAAGCTTCGCTCAACACTTTCATTAAAGCATTCTTGTGAGCCTCTAAATTTTGCAACAGTGACAGGATGGATATCTGAGCTGGGGTTTTGTTCAAATGATCAATGACGGAATACTCCTTTGCTTGTACTTTCCTCCAAAGGTCATCTGGCCCTGTTTCAATGACAGGCTGCTTGGCAGTGGCATCCTTACTTGGTCCTCCCAGGTGTTCAGGTGTATAGATTCTTCCGGTCCTAGTCATTCCTTGTGCGGCGTCGGATTCCTCCATCTTTGCCTTTCCTTTTCGCCAAGCATCGGTGACATAATCCCAAGGCATTTCTTTTGAATTGAAAGGAGGTGTTGTGGATACTGTCATTGTGAAAGGTGCGACCACTTTCACTTCAAACGAAACAGGGATGGCCGCGGGTGGAGCCACCTCTACTTCAAATGGAACTGATGTGGCTACCTCAGCCTCGATTGGCGACCGAGTCTGTACTAAAATAGGGGTGAGGGTGACAGAGGGTTTAAAGTCATCACCTTCCCAGATAAGCCCAATCGACCCCTCAGGATCCCACTCTTCGTTCGTCTCTATCACATGTATTCCACCACCTCTATGATCAGGGAGAGGGTTGTTGCGAACATTGGGTGTGGCCTCCTTTGCCTGTATGACCTTGTTGTCAATTAGCGTCTAGATCTTGTCTTTTAGTGCTCGACACTCGTCAGCGGTGTGCCCCTTCATATCGGAATGGTATGCACAAGTTTTGTTAGGATTGACCCATTAGGATCGATTCTCTAATGCCACAGCGGGAACATGAGTGACATAACCTGCGGGTTTCAACTTTTCATACAATTGGTCGATAGGTTCAGCAATAGCGGTGTATTGTTTGGGTGGCTTGCGGTCAAAATTGGGTCTTGGTCTTAGATAATTTTGGCGGGTTGGAGGTGACTGGAAATGAGATGGTTGGGAGTTATAGGTATGATAGACAGTGGCTGGTTGGGAATATCTGGGAGATGATGGTTGATATGTGGGTGGTGGTGCTTGGTATGTGGATGGAGGTGTTTGATATGTGGTTGGAGGTGTTCGATAGGTAAGTGGAGATTTCGGGCCCTGAGCCACCATTACTGCCCCAACGTCTTTCTTCTTTGATATGTCGCCCGATTGCAATGCCTTATTTGTGGCTTGCAATGCCTCAAAATTCGTTACCATTCCGCTTTTGATGCCTTCCTCAATGCTTTCCCCAAGTTTGATGATACCGGAGAATTTGTGGTTTTCAATAACCATCAACCTTCTGTAATACTTCGGGTCCTGTGCTCTGACGAAGAACTTATTCATATGTTCTTCGTCTAAAGATGACCTGTGGAGGCAGGGATTAGCCTTATACAAATGGGGAGGCAAGGATTAGCCTCATGCGGATAGGGAGGCAGGGATTAGCCTCATGCAAATAGGGAGGCAAGGACTAGCCTCATGCGGGTATGGAGGCAGGGATTAGCCTCATGCAGGTAGGGAGGCAGGGATTAGCCTTAGGCAAATATGGAGGCAAGGATTAGCCTCATGCAGGTAGGCAAGGATTAGCCTNGCAAGGATTAGCCTCATGCAAGATAGGGAGGCAGGGATTAGCCTTATACAAGTAGGGAGGCAGGGATTAGCCTCATGCAAATATGGAGGCAGGGATTAGCCTCATGCAAATATGGAGGCAGGGATTAGCCTCATGCAGGTAGGCAAGGATTAGCCTCATGCAAGATAGGGAGGCAGGGATTAGCCTCATGCAAGATAGGGAGGCAGGGATTAGCCTCATGCAAGTAGGGAGGCAGGGATTAGCCTCATGCAAATATGGAGGCAGGGATTAGCCTCATGCAAATATGGAGGCAGGGATTAGCCTTATGCAAATATGGAGGCAGGGATTAGCCTCATGCAGGTAGGCAAGGATTAGCCTCATGCAAGATATGGAGGAAAGGATTAGCCTCATGCAGGTAGGGAGGCAAGGATTAGCCTCATGCAAGATATGGATGCAAGGACTAGCCTCATGCAGGTAGGGAGGCAAGGATTAGCCTCATGCAAGATATGGAGGCAAGGATTAGCCTCATGCAAGTATGCGGGACAGGGCTTAGTCCCATGCAAAGAGCGAAAAGCAAATAAGAGTAGCATATGTCTTAGCTGGAGATATATTCGGTGTCTGATGGCCTAATTGACAGTGATCTTGTTACGTGTATATTTGCGGACGCTATTGCTACGTCAGATGTACCTGCGTTCAACGAAAAATTGTAAGTTTTGTGGAGGGAGGTTGGTTCGTGCTTCTGTCCGCTGGCCTTGCTTTGCTCCATTCTAGAGGCCTTTCGAGTTTTCCTGGGTAACCTGACTGTTACGGAAATAGAGTTTTTGAAAATATGCAATTATTGATAAAAACAGAGTTATTTAGAAACATATTGAAATATCAAGTAATTTTGAATGAACTAGTGACTGTAACACATTTCAGAGACACTGCAGCTTTCTTATGTTAGAATTTTGAGGGTTCTCCTCAAAATTCTGCCCCAGTTTGGTAGATGATCCTTCGATCGTTTACGGATAACGAGCCTCGTTGAACCTTCTTCAGAATTTTAAGAATCCTTCTCAAAATTCTGCCCCAGTTTCTTAACCGATTTTTGATCGTCTGGCATATGTTAGCATTGGCTGGACTTGCTCCGGAATTTTGAGGGTCCCTCTCAAAATTCTGCCCCAGTTTCTGATCTTGGGGGAAATGGAAATTTTATTATGATATGACCGAACCCATAAGGCTGCCCACATATCCCCTCTTAAACGGGAATCAGGTCAATTGTAGTTCAATTACATCAGATGAGGAAATAATCTAAGCATAGTATCTCTTGACTGCGTCTGAATTGATTGGTTTTGGCTAGATTTCTCCGTCCATTTCTGCAAGTATGAGTGCTCCTCCTGTCAGCACCCTGTGAACCATGTACGGACCTTGCCAGTTGGGAGAGAATTTCCCTTTGGCTTCATCTTGATGCGGGAAGATCTTCTTCAGCACCAGCTGTCCTGGTGCAAAGGATTGGAGTTCATGCTTGGCGCAGTTGTCGATCAGGATGTGTATATTTGGCAGTGGAAAGTCATCCTTGGGACTTGCTCTATTTAAATCTCGATAGTCAACACATACTCTGACTTTCCCATCTTTCTTTGGAACTTGCACAATGTTGGCTAACCAGGTTGGGTACTCAACCACCCTGAGAACTTTGGCTTTGATCTGCTTGGTAACTTCCTCCTTGATTTTCAAGCTCATGTCTGGTTTGAACTTTCTGAGTTTCTGCTTCACCGGCGGACACATTGGATCGGTAGGTAACTTGTGAGCCACTATGGACGTGCTCAAACCGGTCATGTCATCATATGACCATGCGAAGATGTCCTCATACTCTTTTAAGAAGCGGATGTATTCTTCCTTCTCTGTTGGTGATTAGTGAATGTTGATGCGAGTTTCCTTAACGGTCTCGGCGTCCCCCAAGTTTACTGCTTCGGTTTCGTCCAGATTGGACTTAGGCTTATTCTCAAAGTTTTCCACCTCCCTGACAACTTTCTCGGGTATTTCATCTTCCTCATCCGAATCACTACCCTCATGTTGTGTTGCCTCATTACATGTCACAGTCACCGGTTCATCAGGAAAAGTAATGATAACGCTGTAGAAAGAAAAATGTGTAGAAAATAGTAATGAATAATAAAGAGCAATGCATTTGATTAAAACCGAACGACATCCAAACAAATACGGCCCGATGAACCGAGCATTTATTTTGAAACAAGCAAGTCTTTAAAACAAAGTTACTGAAAATTTTAAATGCCTAGAGTGGCTGTAAAATAAAATCTGCCCAGCTACCTAGGGACTCGGCGGGCCCGGGATGATGTGGCGGTCCAGTTTCTGAGAACAGCTCCCTTCTCCACGGTCTGAATAGTGAGGCCTTCTTCCTCCTCCTCCTCCTCAATTATTGCACTGCAGTCCATGTCTTTGTCCTCCAAGAACAGATTCTTCAGCACAGCTAATGCTTCCTCTTCTGCAGTTCCCCATATTGTATCAGCTTGGTGAAAGGCTTGATCCAGACGCGACACTGGTTGCTTGAGAGGGTAGTACGGTCCACGCCATGGAGGCGACCAATCATTATACTCTTGCCATGTGTATTGATATCCGAGCCCAAAGGTAGTACCATGACCCTTCAGCCGTATCGGTTTAGTGATACCCTGGAGATTCTTCCCAAGCCCTTTGTCGGGTTCATACCCAGACCATGCCAGTATGCTCTCTATTTTACTGCTCCACCATTTATCTTTCTCGACGGTATTGACACGTCCAATGTGATGATAGGTTTCCCCTCCTAGCCTTCTTCTATTTCCAATAACCGGGATGGTTTGACTGGTGTAAATGGGGTTACCCCCATCCCCGTGAATGATCACTTCCTGATGGTTCCATTCAAACTTTACTGCCTGATGCAAGGTTGATGCCACGGCCCCAGCGGCGTGTATCCATGGTCGTCCTAGCAGCAAATTGTAGGATGCAGATATGTCCAGCACCTGAAACTCGACATCGAACCACGTAGGCCCCATTTGTAGACAGAGATTGATTTCTCCGATGGTAGCTCTTTGAGACCCATCAAAAGCCTTCACGTTCATGGTCCCTTCCCGTATCTCGTATAGGCCTTTGCCCAACCTCTTCAGTGTTGTTAATGGGCGAGTATTGAGACTGGATCCTCCATCAATCAGGACCCTGGTAATGAAGTAGTCTTCGCATCGCACTGTGATGTGCAGTGCCCTGCTGTGATTCAAACCCTCAGGCATCAACTCATTCTCGTGGAAATTGATTTTGTGACTTTCCAACACCTTTCCTACCATGTTAGCCATTTCTCCGCTTGTGATATTATTGGGCACATAAGCTTCGCTCAACACTTTCATTAAAGCATTCTTGTGAGCCTCTGAATTTTGCAACAGTGATAGGATGGATATCTGAGCTGGGGTTTTGTTCAAATGATCAATGACGGAATACTCCTTTGCTTGTACTTTCCTCCAAAGGTCATCTGGCCCTGTTTCAATGACAGGCTGCTTGGCAGTGGCATCCTTACTTGGTCCTCCCAGGTGTTCAGGTGTATAGATTCTTCAGGTCCTAGTCATTCCTTGTGCGGCGTCGGATTCCTCTATCTTTGCCTTTCCTTTTCGCCGAGCATCGGTGACATAATCCCAAGGCATTTCTTTTGAATTGAAAGGAGGTGTTGTGGATACTGTCATTGTGAAAGGTGCGACCACTTCCACTTCAAACGGAACAGGGATGGCCGCGGGTGGAGCCACCTCTACTTCAAATGGAACTGATGTGGCTGCCTCAACCTCGATTGGCGACTGAGTCTGTACTAAAATAGGGGTGAGGGTGACTGAGGGTTTAAAGTCATCACCTTCCCGGATAAGCCCAATCGACCCCTCAGGATCCCGCTCTTCGTTCGTCTCTATCACATGTATTCCACCACCTCTATGATCAGGGAGAGGGTTGTTGCGAACATTAGGTGTGGACTCCTTTGCCTGTGTGACCTTGTTGTCAATCAGCGTCTGGATCTTGTCTTTCAGTGCTCGGCACTCGTCAGTGGTGTGCCCCTTCATACCAGAATGGTACGCACAAGTTTTGTTAGGATTGACCCATTGGGATGGATTCTCTAATGCCACAGTGGGGACAGGAGTGACATAACCTGCGGCTTTTAACCTTTCATACAACTGGTCAATGGGTTCAGCAATAGCGGTGTATTGTTTGGGTGGCTTGTGGTCAAAATTGGGTCTTGTTCTTAGATAATTTTGGCGGGTTGGAGGTGACTAGAAATGAGATGGTTGGGAGTTATAGGTATGATAGACAATGGCTGGTTGGGAATATATTGGAGATGATGGTTGATATGTGGGTGGTGGTGCTTGGTATGTGGATGGAGGTGTTTGATATGTGGGTGGAGGTGTTCGATAGGTAAGTGGAGATTTCGGGCCCTGAGCCACCATTACTGCCCCAACGTCTTTCTTCTTTGATATACCGCCCAATTGCAATGCCTTATTTGTGGCCTGCAATGCCTCAAAATTCGTTACCATTCCGCTTTTGATGCCTTCCTCAATTCTTTCCCCAAGTTTGATTATATCGGAGAATTTGTGGTTTTCAATAACCATCAACCTTTCGTAATTCTGCGGGTCCTGTGCTCTGACGAAGAACTCATTCATATGTTCTTCGTCTAAAGATGGCCTGACCTTGGCCACTTCTGACTTCCAGCGGGTAGCATACTCGCGGAAAGTCTCAGTGGGTTTCTTCTTAAGATTCTGGTTGTAGAAAACATCGGGTGCATTTTCTGTGTTGAACCTGAATCGGTCCATGAAATCTGATGCCATGCTTACCCAATTAGACCATTTCTTGGGATCCTGGCTGATGTACCAGGACAAAGCATCACCGGTAAGACTCCTCATGAAGAGTTTCATCCGGATTTTTTCATCCTTTCCGACCCCGGCAAGCTTGTCACAATAGGTCCTTATATGAACCCTAGGATCACCGTACCGTCAAACATCTCGATCTTAGGAGGTTTGTACCCCTCCGGCAGTTCTACATCTGGCTGTATGCATAGGTCTTCATAATTCAAACCTTCTATCCCTTTGCCGCCTTCGACACCCTGAACACGACTTGTCAATTTCTTGAGTTCTTCAGCCATGTTTTTAATAAGCAGGTCCTTCTCGGAGGATTCTGGTGCATAGGAAGTTGGTTGAGTAAGGTGAGGTATAGTCTCCACATATATGGGGTTGTTTTGATGAGTGCTAGGGACTTGGGTGTAGTGATGGTCATTGGTTGAGTTTTGAAGATCGGGAATGGGTTGTGGTGTGTTTTGGGGAGTGTGGTAAGTGGCGGTTGGTGGGTACTGGATTGGTTGGTGGTGGTGTTGTGGTGGAGTTGGTATTGGTAAGGGATTGAGATTTTAAGGTGGGGTTGTGTATTGATGTGGTGCGGGAGGGTTTTGTGGATGTTGGTTTGGTGTGTTTTCGGGAGGTGCTGGATTCTTTGTGTTTTGTTGGTTGATGTCGGGGACATCCAGGGTGAGTGATAAGTTCGCCAAGTTGCGAACCTGCTCAAGGTCTCCTTGTAGCTCCAGTATCTTTTGTTCCAATCTTAAGACTAGATCATTTGGTGCCGGGGTACTCCGGCCGTCTCAAGTCTCTGCGTTTTTCGCATTTTCCTTTCGAATACCACTTAAGTCGTCCATTTAGCCTTCCCTTTGCTCTTTGTAGTGCTTGGAGGAGGAGGAGATGGAGGGCCTCTAGATCTGGTATGATTCACTGATGATGCCAGTATGAGCGAACCAACCTTAGGGGATGGGAATAAAGAATAAAAGGAAAACAAAAAGGTAAACAAGTCAGTAAGGGTTCTGAAATGTTTGCAGTATTTAAACACATATTGCGAGAATGTAAATTCATATCCTAATTTGGGAGCCTCGTTGTGCCCGAGGTAGGCCTAGCGACAAATAGATTTGGAGAACTTTAGATGCCAGTGAATGCCTCATTTCATAATATGAAAATAGACGAATCCCAAGACGACACTCAGGTAATAGAAAAATAAGTCACTATTGGCACTTGGCCTTATTACATTTTATGAAAGCAAATAAATCTAGTCTATTTGGTCCCAGAAGGACCTTCCCCAGATTCGATCTTCCTGACTCCATCGTACAGGTCCCCCAGCAAATAAACCAATCAATATTAAAAAAAAAAAAGGAAACAAGCCGTTAACCGGTCTGGGCCGGTCCGGTCCGGGCCGGTTTAACCGGTTCTATAGTATTTCTATTGATCGGGTTTGACCGGTCCGGTTAACCGGTTGAAAATAGGTGAACGGACCAACCCCCCCTTACCCCTTTAACCCAGCCCCACCCGGCCCCCTTGTACCGGTCCAGGCCGGTTCCGGTTTTAACCGGTCTGGGCCGGTCCGGTTACGGTTAAACCTGGCCCGTTAGACACCCTTAGGACAAACTATCGAGACGTAAATACTTACCCGTGTTTTCACCAAACGAATAGATATATGACATGCATATATTTGTACATACATTTCTATCATTTAAGCATGATTAATTAATGCATGTTCAACTATATAAATTCACCCAATCATGATAATTTGAGTTGGTTGACATAAATATTATGTGAAAATAATTATTTACCGTTATATCAGTATGTATTTTGTGGGGAGTTGATCAGCTCCAGTACAAATTGCTCCATTAGTAGGCCTGATTATTTGCTCCGTATTTTGTGTGATGTATTGTATAGTTACTAGAAAGATAAAAGGTTTTCTTAAACCAAAAGTTGAGAATATGTCCACCTCAAATTTAATAATTCTATGATTACATGCTAATCACTTCATTAAGGTATATGACTTGTAAGAATATTATGAAAATCATTACTAGTAACATACCATTACTTTAATTCCTTGTCACAATAAAGCAACTAATCAATCAATTTTTGTAATGCCGCATCTCATTATTGGACAGTTTGGCAACAACAATTGGCCATAAACCTATAGCTTTTGGAAGTGGGAAAATTGAACTACCACAAAAGCACAATAATTGAGATTTGCATTGCCTATTGATGATGTGTTCCAAAGCCTTTAATTTGTGTTATTGTGCTAAATCATGAGAATTGATTCTCAACATAACATTACCATAGTCCATAAATAACAGATGAGGTTGAGATAGATTGAAATGGAATATATAAGTCAAACAATCATGTATTTATTGTTCTTCAATCAAACTATATGCCTCATATCAAATAGCTAGTTGCCTTCTGCAATTTTATATTTATACAGATTACAGTTGGCCATCATGTACTTGAAATGAAGTCGTACAAATAAAATAAACTCTACTCCATTATTTATATATTTACAGAAAAGAATGATATAGCAACTGCTGTAGAAGTAATAGTATGGCATCAACACAAACACATATATTCGGCACTTCAAAAATAATACATAAAATTTCTTAATGTTGTTTGACGTTTCCTTAAAGTTTTTGTTCTCTTTTTGATTTAGTCAATTAGCATACGGAAACCATTGATTCGATTAATTCGAATTTCCGTCGGATAGAATCATTAAGGGAGATAAGCGCTCCTTACCAAAAGAAATGTTCATCCTAGGAATTGAACATGAGACCTATAATTGATATGATTAAGGATGAAGTGATCACTATCATCGTATTACACATTTTGATGGTGATGCGTCTATTAGAGTTAGTTATCGTTCAATTTATAGATTGGATTTGGTCACGAACGGCTGTGTTGGTCTTAGGTCATCATCACACTACCAAACATGTTAATTTAATGAGGTTGACTCAAAAGAAAAATCAACAAATAAGACAAATTAAATAAGAAAAAGATGCATTTTAGAAAGTATTGGAGATTAATTAATTAATGAAATATTAATTGGTGAGCTAGGTTTGAATTCACATCGAATAACAAGTATAATTAATTGATGCATTTAAAGTTTCTCTTGTTTTTTTTTTTTTTTTTTTTTGCTTACATCATTAAGATAATTTGCGACGAGGGAATAAAAAATATATAACGATCGAATAACAAATTTAATCCTCAACTTGTTCTTAGAAATGATAGAATTGTATCCTAAGAAAGTACTAGTAACTATTAACATAATATTTCTCTTTGTCCAATATATAATTGAGCTATTCAGTTGATGGGAGCGAATTTTCTTGGTAGCTTTGAAGATTCTGTTGTTGAACAATATTCTTAAAGCAATAGAAGAAGTCGTTAAAGACACTAGGTTTCTTTGTAAACTTTGAACACTTGATGGTGGACGAATAACATGAGAACATCTAACTCAAAATTTTCTACTAAGACAAACAGGTGGGGTAGGTCAACAGAATATGAATATTTTATGAAAGTTCTCACTACAGATGTTGGACAAGATACATGTTCAGTATTTGTTCAATAATCTTATTGTGTTACCAAGTTTTGCCACTCGCAAGGCCAAAATATAATTACACATAATATATATAGTAGATTTAGATTATTGCTAAAAGAAAATTAGGTTCACTATTTAATCGTTTCTTCTCAATTTTTTTTGAGATGAAAGAAGAGAAAAGCAAGCATTTTTGGGGCTCTGATTTATTGCAATGATTCACAATCCCGCATTTTGGTGAATTATAGATACTTTGTTTACCCTAAAATCCGAGTAACAATTCAACTTGTATTGTGGTTTTAAAGATATGTGATTTAATCTAATACTAATTGATAAACAAAGAAACAAATGTATTTTAATATAAGAGTAAAGTAAGTCAAACCAGTGTGCAAGCCTCGACCTCGAGCTATGGCAGCCTCGAGGTAGGTTAGTCAAAACAATAAAATAATAAGGCAATTTAGATGAAAAGTAAGCAAGAAAGTGATGTATGTATATTCTCTTGTCAATGATTAATGCGTTACAAATGATTGGGATCCTCTTTATATAGTGGAGGAATCTAAATAAGCTACACTTCTAATTATAGTAGGGAATCTTATTATACAGCTGTCTAACCGCCTAGTACAAATCCGTCCGGAATATACGCCATGATCTTAGGGCCACTAGGGGAATCTCGCTCTTTCTGTTATGAAACCATAACGGTATTATCTCGAGGTTGGTCATACTTGGCCTCGGTGTTCCTCGAGCACTTCGATCTTTGATTCTTGTACTCCGCCTTCGGGCTCGAGCCCGGTCCATTTTGAACTTGTTCTCGAAGCGACCCCTCGAGCCTACGGAATCGGGCATACCTGATTTCGACAGTATACAGATAGTCCCCGCGTTTCTTAGAGTAAGATGATAAGAAATGATTTGATCCTCTGATGCCTCGATCATGATGTCAATACCATGATGTCAACGACAGAAGTGATTGAAGGGTTACGTCTGCATAGTTCCCAAGGCATTAATTGAAGGCGGCTGATGGTCGTCCGTTAGCTTCCCCAAACCGTTGAAGCGGCCACTATAAATAGGCCATTCTCTCAATCTTTACAAACACTTTCTCAAATTTTTACAAGCTTCTCCATTCTCTCGTGTTTGCCACAACATCAACTTCTTCTCCTTTCTTGAATTCCACTATAGCGATGGCTAAAACATCTAAAACTGTCCCTCAAAAAGAAAAAAGCCTCCTCATCATCGCGGCCGGCCGGTGGTAGAACGGCGGTGGAACCTTGTATTGAGGAGTGCATTCTTGGGCCATGCGAGCTATCTTCCGATTTCAAAATCGATAAGCCTGCATCAGTTCCAGGTCGATGCAAGCCCATGTCCCGATACATCTGCTCGATATCTGAAGACGATCTCGAGCAGGTGAAAAAGGACTGCATTTGGGAGGATAAGGAGGTGGTGATTCCTTCCCCTGAGGAGGACATCACCACTCATGTGGAAGGATACTTAAGCGTGTATACTTATCCTTTCACACTGGGTCCTGTAGACCCAGTCATTCTCAATTTCTGTCACCATTATCGGGTGACCCTTGGCCAAATCTACCCTTCTTTCTGGCGCATTATCAATTTGCTCGGGTATTTTTCGAGCAAGGTCAAGGGGATGTCTTTTACCCTTGACCATCTGATCAGGTTATACAGCCCTCGCCTCTATCGAGGTGGGTTGATAAAGCTCTAGCGTCGGTCCACGAAGGCATTGTTCTCGAGCATTGATGAGGAAAAGGACCGAGGATGGATGGGTCAGTCCGTCCGAATCAAGACCTCTGATCTAATTCCTGCTGAAAGAATGCCATTCCCCGAGGAATGGAACATGAAACGTAAGCACAACTCCATCGATGATGCTCAGTATTATGCTCTATTTACTCTTCTTCGATCTAATTTCTTTCTGATGGTGCAGCTTCCCCTTGGTTTCCCGGGGCGATTCCGGATCTCGCAGGTTTGGTTCGACAACTAGCCTCCACTTCTTCACATGCAGAACGCTGTTGGTGCGATTTGGCCAGGGGTCAGTGGGAAGCTAAAAACCATGGTGAGTTCCTTTGTTTATATGTTGATGTTTCTCTGTAAAATACTTACTTTACCCTTACACAGGCCTCGAAGACATTGTTGTTATGAGGCCCCTCCGCCCGGTGAAGAGGAAATCCCGAAGCCAACCAAAGAGAAGAAAAGGAAAAGGGCTTCGCCACCAAGTACCCCGAAGCCCAGGAAAAATAGGTCTCGGAAGCCTAAGGCCGATCCTGCAGCCCTATCTGCTGACGTGGTCCAACAACTTCGGGATGACGAGGAAGAAGGAGAGGATGCCGACTGCTTGCTGGTAGATCGGAATAGGGGAAGCACTGGAGCTTCTAAGGCCGCTGAACCGTCAGTGGCTGATGTGGTTCAATCTCGAACTGAAGAAATCTCGAAGGGGAGCTTGAGCAGATTCCCCGAGCCATCGGGTGATAAAAGCGCACCTCACCATGGAGAACGTCTAGCGGGTGAGCCTGAAGGGCCTGATTCCGAGGCCCCTCAAAGAGAAGAGAATGTCCCAAGTGACTCACTTAGGGTAATTAACATAGATGAACCGCCGCCTAGCCCTATGTTCTCTGAAGAGCAGTTCCGAGATGCCCGGGCCATGAAGACTCCCGACGTGGGGATGACCCACGAAGAGAATGATATTTTCCAGGATTGCTTTGCGGGGGTCAAGGATGGTCCCGACCCGGATGCTTCGTTTATTTTTGACGAGGCTCAGCGGCTTCTTAAACAAGTAAGTTTATGTCTCCATAATTATGTTCGTGTTTTATTCTTGTTTTTCCAAGTCTAACTTTTTTCCTTTGTGTAAAGGTCGTGACGCTCCATAGACAAGCATTTTCCAAATCTCGAGCCGAGCTTGCCCGATGCGAGGCCGAAATCAAAAAGCTCGTGGAAGAGAGGGACGACCTCAAACTCCTCTGCGTTAAAAAAGAGGAGTAGATCAGGGACATTTGAGCCGACTTGACGAAGGCTCATCGAGAACAGACTGAGCACATTGAGCAGGTAATGTATTTTTTTGGGAGTTCGTTATGTGTTCATTTGACTTAGCGACTAACATTTCGACTTTGCAGGCCAGCAGAAGGGCGAGCTGGTGGAGCAGCTTCGAGAGGAGGTCAAGGCGAAAGAGGCCGAGACTCTGGGGTGGAAGCAGCATATGGATCGTCTTGCCTCGGAGAAAGACACGTTTCGGGCCCAGCTAGCTTTGGTCGAATGCCAACTTCAAAATGTGAAGGCGGAAAGCTTAGCCCAGAGCCGGAAGATTGATGAGCTCGAAGCTAAGTTAGCTGCCGAACTTGCAAAGGCTAAATCTGAGGCGAAGACGTTTGTGGCCTCTTATCGAGCTGACCCCGAGGCTGCAAACATTCAGGCACAGGAGATCTCTATTGCTGCTGAAGTCAAATTATCGTGTGTTGTCGATCACGCCCGGCGACAATCCCGGAGAGAGACTCTCGAGGAAGTGCACGCTCATGGCTTTGACCTCTTACCTGATATCGAAAAGGCAAAAAGTTTGGAGGACGAGGCTATCGCTTTATCTCTGATGATGAAGACTCCGCTAGTGGTTCCGAGAGCGAAGGAGATGAGGATGAAGTCTCTAAGGAGGAGGTTCTCGAAGATGTGGCTCCCAAAGTAGACTAAGCCCTTAGGGCTTTGTTTTTTGTGTAAGGCACCTTTTGGGCATTGTAAATACCTTTTATGTATATAAAGAATTCCTTTTCTTTCTGCTCCATCTCCGCTTTGTTTTGAAGTCTGCTTCGCTTTTGTTTTGTGAATTTTTTTTGATGTTATAACTTCAATAATCGAGTGAGCACTGGCTCGGACTCAGAGTAAAACAAACCCTTAGATTTTTTAGTCATCATTGGGCAATCTTTGAACTTATAACAGAATACCTCTTAAGGTTTTTTGATGAATCCTCGAGCTACACTTAAGTCGATTTTATGCGAGCTCGGGACGGTGGGACCCTTAGGTCCGAGTTGAGTGAGAACAAGGTCTCGAACTCTAAATATTTTGGCCCTTAGGTTCTTTTTAGGTTGGGCCGCTATGAACTTTGAAAGCTGGCTATTATTTTCCCTTTTCAGCTTAGAAGACTTAGTAAAAATTTCTTTATGCCTTGGCATGCATTTTTTACCCATTGGGTTTTTTGAGGGTGTAGTGTCTATCGAAACCCTTTTGTTTTTCGTGCCTTAGAACAAGTTTGTATTTGATTAATTCAATACCTCTTAAGGTTTTTCGAGGGCCGATTTTATCAAAGCCCTTTGATTATTTTACCGAGGGTAGCCTTTTTTAACCGGTTTTCAGAGAATTCAAAGGCCTATTTTTATTACGGGATTCAAACGTCTCCGATCTGCGTTATTTCGGCGTAGCCTTTATGCCGCAGCCTTTCGTATGGCCGTAACCTTCAGGTATGCCTCTTGGACTTATTTCTCGACAACATTTTAAACTTATTCGAAATGTCAATCCCCGAGTACGATGGCCTTGGCCTTTACGTCGAGGGGTGCCTTTTTGAGGTCTTATGGATCCGAGTCTAGATAACTCGAACGTGTTGACTGTCGATGATAGTCCCCGAGTATTTGAGGTGTATTTGCGTTTTGGCCCTTGAGCCATTTCTCACAGAATCACAAATATGGAGCTCGTGTAGTAGCAAATATCTTTGAGACACAAAGAGTTTGATATAGAAAGAATGCTTCTTTAAATAATTAATACATGCGTACATGTTTTGCCGTCGGGACTCGACTATTCTATATGGAGACAGTTCATCCGGCCGTTTGGCCCATTACAAGGTTTTCCTATCGAGACCCTATTTGGCATGAAGTATTTTTCTCAAAAATATAACCTCCGAGGGTGATGCCCCCTAGTATTCGAGGTTGATTGACAAGAAGCCTTGGATACTGTTGAATTTTCCTTAGGTAGCGCATAGTTGTTGCCTCGTTAAAAACCTCGCCGGAAAAACCCATTTGGGATAAAATCCGATCTAAGGGAAAAAGAGTGAAACGCGTGCTTTAAAACCTAAGGTCTTCGTGTAGAAGGGTTGTCTCGACGTCTTCGATCGAACACCTGCAATAAGTTAGTATCAAATACAATTGGAAAAAAGGGAGAAGGTCATACCTCAGCAATAATATCGTTTGAGTAGTGATACATTCCAATTGTTTGGCAATTGTTCGCCTTCCATCGTGCCAAGTGTTGATACCCAATTTTTCCCCATTCTGTTTATATGCAAAATATATATATGCATATATAAGCATGTCCAAGTGTTTTATTATTTTTTCCAATTTTTTTAAAAAGATTTTTTAACCAATTTATTGCCCTATTTTAGCATTACAAAAACCAATAGTTGTTCCCAAATTATCCTTTTGGTGATTCAGTTATTGTATTCTCATATTTATACCAATATATAGCTAAGGTAATTTTGGCACATATTTTTTAAATTGATTTGGTATTTTTAAAGCTAAATTGCACTAAATTGCAATTTTAGCCTAGAATTAATTGCGTTTATAATTACGAATTTGATTCCAATATTTTTAATCTAATATTTATATACTATTAATTAATTTAGCCCCGTTAATTTAGTTTTCGAAATCGTTTTACCGTTTATAAATTAAAAGGGAAATGGCTTTAAGTAGCCCCTTCATTCAATTTACCCAATTAACCCCCCCCTAATTAACCCAATTTCAATCTCAAACCGGACCAGCCCAATTCCTAAGTTACCTGACCCCTAACCCGTTATTAAAACCCGCCCGGCTCCCCTTTTGATCCAGGCCGTTGATCATTTTGATCAACGGCCATAATTACCCCTTTCCTTTTAAATTTACCAAACACCCTAACCCTAATCATTTTCACCTAATCAGCCGCCTTTGAACCCCTTCGTCTCTCAAGCTCTCTCGAACATTCCTGGAACCCTAATCGTCTCCCACCGTCTTCAACCTCGAAACCCACTGGAAACCATGGCTTCTCCGGCCATGGGGGTCTTATATTCACCTCCTGTCGCTCCTATGTGGAAGATTCGAGGCCAGACCTCGAAGGTCTTCACTCAGACCTTCGCCGACTCGAGGTTTTCGGCCATCTCCGGCCTTGCTCCGGCGTGCTATAGTTGTTTGAGTCTGATTCCGACCTCTCCAACTCAGGTCAATGACTTTTCAAAGCCTTCTCATTCTAGGGTTCTTCTGAAACCCTAACCTTTCGAAGTTTTCTCCGATTCTTTTTAGATCTGTTGTGTATCTATGCTCCACTTGAGTTTTCAAACGATTTCCCTAATTTTCTTCTTTTGAAAATTACTTTCAAAACCCTTGTTTTCCGATCTAGGGTTTTCTGGAAAGTGTTTAAGTGTTTTATGATTTTTCTTCTTTATTATTCGTATTGTTCTCTTACTGTGTTTCCTATATCATGTTCTCGCATGCTTTCTACTGTGTTCTTGTGCTTTTCCTTTTACCATGTTCTTGTATGTTCTTTTACGGATTTTTACACTCCGTTCTTGAATGTTCTTTACTGTGTTCTATATGCTCCACGCTTGTGTGTTTTCCATATTATGTTCTCATGTGCTTTCTACTATGTTCTGGTATTTCTTCTACTATGTCCTGCTATACTATACCTTTCTACTATGTTCTTTGATATTTTCCTTCTACTGATCTTTGTTTAGGTTTCTTCTGAGAAAAACTTTCTTAAGCATGTTTCTTCTACTCCTTCTACTGTGTTTACATGTTTTCTTATGAGTTTCTGAAAGAAACCCCTGAGCTGGTTTCGACTACTTGCCTCCTCATCCCTGTATTTGATTCTAGGTGGAAACCCTAGAATTTGGGGATTCCGCCGAGGTTTGATTATGTGAACTAGGGTTTTGTTTTAGAACCCTTAACTCCTTCAAACTGACTTGGAGTCTCTGAGCTGAGTTTGGACATCTTTTGTACAATTTTGAACTTTTTGCTAAAACTCTCCTACACTAGAGTTTCCACTAATTTTACAATGGCTCGACAAGTTTAACGTGTCTGTATGATTTATATGTGATGAATCATTCTTCAAAAAGGTTTTCAAACTAGTGATTGACTCAGAATTCCTTTTTAATAGGTCTAACTGATTGTTTGCTGATTTTACTTAAGTTAAAAACCTTTTCCATCTTTCTGACTTGGTTCATTCATACCAAATCTCAGACCTTGTGATTTCTTGGCTGTTAATTAATTTTCTTTCCTTAAATTGTACAACCGTGTATTTCAGAGACCTTGTCCTTAAATAACCTTTATGTACTTACCCTCAATTGCATGCTTTACAAAAGTGTTTGATTAATTTCTTTCCTTAATTGTGTTATGCCCGTTTGAATTTGAATCCCTTAATTAAAGGGAGTCTTATGTGATTGATTTACAATCAGTCTTCAATTATTTTCTTACCTTACTTACTCATAACCTCCACACTATAAATACACGACCGCTCTTTTCACAAAGCACACACGATTACACACGATTAACACCCTTCAGACCTCACAATTTCACAATCTCTCTTGAACTCACACTCATAGTATTCTGTCTTCCTGTTTGCACTTTGGCTTTTACAAGACTACTGCCTTTCCTACTTGTTTCTTTGAAACTGGTATGTTCTAATTTAAGTTTCAGCATCACCCCAATGTGTTTACTTACAGTTTTCTTTTGTATACATGTCTACTTTATTGTTTTCTGTGGAGTTTGATATTTAGTTTAGTAATGCCTATGTTCTACTGCTTGTTTCTTTTATGAATCTTTGCTCCCTACCCCATTACCCCTATGTGCTTGTGAGTGGTGACTCAGGTCATGGCAATATGAGTTGTTGTCCATGAACTGAGTTCTGAACCTTAACCTCCAAACAGGCTGGAGGGTGTGCCAGCACCTCCCATTACTGAGTATGCCTATCAACCTGCTCTCCTTATGCTCTTGCAAATTCCCACTCCCCTACACCCTTATGTGTGCTGATTTTAAGTTATTCCCCTTTCAGAATTCCCTACTGCACTTACACTCCCTCCTAATTTCAAGCCCTTACCCAATCTCTGGTTATCCAAACAAAACTCTTCTTAGTATCCTAATGCACTTTAATCATTAGGTGGCGACTCTTCACTTCTCTTAAACCCAATTCCCAAAAGAGAATGAGTTGTCCTCCCAAATGTCATAAACCCGATTTCGCGAGAAAAAGAGGGCATCGACAACATGGCGACTCTGCTGGGGATTTTCTTTTAGGCTTTTACCATTTCAAGCTGTTACTGTGACTTTACATTTCTTATGTGCCTTTATTTGTTTAATCCGTTCAAGTATTTAATTCCTTCTCCTACTGCAAAAACTGACTCGTTTCCTTGTTTCTTTCCTTTATTTCTTTTACTGCTTTCCTTCACTACTTTCCTTTATTACTGTTTTAAATTATGAGGAATTATTGTAATTATCACTTTTGTAATGTGCAAATACATGACAACTTGTTTTAATTATTGCATAAGCATGTTTACAACATCATATTCCACTCCTGCCAAACAAAATACCATAGCAACGCTTATAATGAGTGATTGCGCTCTTCCGATGATATCACCCCCTAAATCCGCCAAAGGCATATTTGCGGTAAAACCAGTCGATCAACGGTGTAGTCGACGGTTTCGCGCCTTTCCCTCTTGAGTTGTCCGCTTAAGGGTACCAGTCTAATACCCCATAGAAACCGTACTCTGTTTAATTGTGCATGCATCATGGTCAAACCTAGCTGAGTCAGTTTTGTTGTCCGCATAATGACTCTTTAAGATAGCGTTGTCCGAGTCCACCGGGTTTCCTTGAAACCCAAACGGACGCTACCACGTTTTGTGCATTTATTTGGAGAACTAAATGCTTGCTATGCCAATTATTGATATTTAGTAGTCGAGTCTGGTTGGGGTAAGGGCCTAACCCTTTGTCTTGCAGAAATATGAGGCACGAAGTCCCCAAATTCGGCATGGTCACCAACATCCACCCGAAACTGCTAAGCTAGTGGGAAGATCTTCATTCCAGTGATCAAGCTCTTGTCAGGAAATATCTAGGAAATCTACCTTCTCTTTTGGAAATTCAACCCAACGACAAAATCATAGAAGCTGCCACTCTGTTTTGGGATTGTAATAGGTCTGTGTTCCGCTTTGGGGACATTGAGATGACACCATTGCTCGAGGATATAGGAGGATTAGCTGGTATACCGTGGGAAATTTCAGGTTTATTGATGCCGGAAAATCGCAAGGGTAGAGGTTTTCTCAAGATGATGGGTCTAAAGAAAAATCCAGATTTGACATGTTTGAAGGATTCATACATTCCCTTTGACTACTTGTACAAGAGGTACGGTCACAGCAAATCTTACCATACTTATCCTGACGAGTTCACCCTTACATCATTGGGGCATATTCATCGAACGGTATTTGTCTTCATGTTCTATTTCTTGGGGATGATAGTGTTTCCAATGAAGAAAGCAAGAATCCATACCAGGCTAGCTATGGCCAGCAAAACTCTTATGGAAGGAATTGACGGACAACCATTCAGTCTTGTGCCAATGATCCTTGCAGAGATATACCGAGCCCTAGAAAGGTGTCAACAAGGAGCCAAACATTTTGAGGGTTGTAATCTTCTACTTCAACCGTGGCTCATGGAACATCTACAAAAGGGTGAGTACCGACATGAGATCCATCAAAGGGACTAGGACGATCATATCGCCTTTCATCACCCAAAGCGAATGAATTACATGCCCAACATGTTCGCCCAACCGGAGAATTCTAGAGAATGGGTCGAACTCTTTGATAATTGACTGAGGACCGGGTACAATGGATGTTCGAGTGGTTCCCTACTGAAGAATTCATCGTTCGATCCAGGGATGCGCCATTTCTGATACTGATCGGTTTGAGGGGAACTTACCCTTATGTCCCTCTCCGAGTTATGAGACAGGCTGGTAGGAAGCAGGTTATACCAAGGGTCGACAAGATGAGTCATTTTCGGGCTGACTTCCAGGCTGACGATAGTCCTTACAAGTGCCAAGCTCAGCATATGTGGCACTGCAAGATCGTCATGGGAAGGGACACCATCGAACCAGACTGATACCATGTTGGTTGTAACCCACACTATTCAAGCTGGCTGGAGGACAATCACAATGGTCTGGGTCAACCCGGGTTTGTTCGAGGTCACAGGATCATCGATGAAAAGGCTGAAGCACAAGTCAAGTACAACCAACTGCGCAAGAGGATTCGAGAATGTGAAAGCGAGCACCGCGAAATACAGGAAGCCAATCAAAAACTAATTGAAGAGTGAAAGGATATGGCTATCAGCGCCAACAAGCGATTGGTCTATTTGGAGCGGGGTATAGTAGAGTTGGAAAAGAAGTTTCTGAAGAGGGTCGAAGATTGCCGGACTGCTGAAGGAAATGAAGGCGGACATCTGGCCAGAGCTTACCTGCTACTAGGACTGTGTGAGCTGGGAGAGCTGTTCGATGGAGCCGACAATGTCGAGTCTGGGGAAGGTCCCTCCGGGACCAAATGGATAGGAATTTTTCATTTTTTTCGCTTTATGAGATGTAATAAGGCCGATGGCCATTAGTGACTTTTTATTTCTTGTTATTTAGTGTCGTTTTGGGATTCGTCTACCTTTTATCAATAAAATGAGGCATTTAGCATTCTAAGTTCTCCAAATTAACTTGTCGCTAGGCCTACCTTGGGTACAACGAGGTCCCCAAAATTAAGACGCGCTTTATATTTCAGCACTACGTGTTTAAATATGGCAACATTTTTTTATAATCCTTACTGACTTGATTACCTTCTGTTTTTACTTTTTGTTTATTCCCCTCCCCAAAGGTTAGTTCGTGAACTCTGGCAACATCATCATATTTTACGAGATCCAGGGGCCCTCCACCTACTCCTCCTCCTAGTCCTGTCAGACACAAAAACAAAGGAAAAATAGAAGATTCAAACAACTCAGCTGAACGTGTAGAGGTCACTCATGGTGCTCTGGTCCCCAAGGAAAATGCATCTCAACTAGAACAAAAGTTATTGAAATTTCAAGAAGAACTTGATCAAGTCCGAAATTTGGCAAGTCTGTCATTTTCCCTCACCACTCCAGAAGTTACTTTCCCAAAAANGGTTGTAACCCACACTATTCAAGCTGGCTGGAGGACAATCACAATGGTCTGGGTCAACCCGGGTTTGTTCGAGGTCACAGGATCATTGATGAAAGGCTGAAGCACAGGTCGAGTACAACCAACTGCGCAAGAGAATCCGGGAATGTGAAAGTGAGCACCAGGAGATACAGGAAGCCAATCAAAAACTAATTGAAGAGTCGAAGGATATGGCTGTCAGCGCCAACAAGCGATTGGTCTATTTGGAGCGGGGTATAGTAGAGTTGGAAAAGAAGTTTCTGAAGAGGGTCGAAGATTGCCGGACTGCTGAAGGAAATGAAGGCGGATATCTGGCCAGAGCTTACCTGCTACTAGGACTGCGCGAGCTGGGAGAGCTGTTCGATGGAGCCACCAATGCCGAGTCTGGGGAAGGTCCCTCTGGGACCAAATAGATAGGAATTTCCATTTCCGCTTTATGCGATGTAATAAGGCCAATGGCCATTAGTGATTTTTATTTTCTTGTCATTTAGTGTCGTTTTAGGATTCGTCTACCTTGTATCAGTGAAATGAGGCATTTAACATTCTAAGTTCTCCAAATTAACTTGTCCCTAGGCCTACCTCGGGCACAACGAGGTCCCCAAAATTAGGACACGTTTTATATTTCAAGCACTACGTGTTTAAATATTGCGACATTTTTTCTTATGATCCTTACTGACTTATCACCTTTTTTGTTTTTACTTTTTGTTTATTCCCTTCCCCAAAGGTTAGTTCGTGAACTCTGGTAACATTATCATATTTTACGAGATCCAGGGGCCCTCCACCTACTCCTCTTCCCAGTCCTGTCAGACACAAANGTAAAGAGGAGCAGCTGTTGATACCCAATTTTTCCCCATATATTTTTTATATGCAAAATACTTTCAAAATAGTATCTGTATATATGCATATATAAGCATGTCCAAGTGTTTTATTATTTTTTTTCCAATTTTTTTTAAAAGATTTTAAAACCAATTTATTGCCCTATTTTAGCAGTACAAAAACCAATAATCGTTCCCAAATTATCCTTTTGGTGATTCAGTTATTGTATTCTCATATTTATACCAGTATATAGCTAAGGTAATTTTTGCACATTTTTTTAAATTGATTTGGTATTTTTAAAGCTAAATTGCACTAAATTGCAATTTTAGCCTATTTTAAGAATTAATTGCGTTTTATAATTACAAATTTGATTTCAGTATTTTTAATCTAATATTTATATACTATTAAAAATTTAGCACCTTTAATTTATTTTCCGAAATCGTTTTACTGTTTTACAAAATAAAAAGGGAAAAGTGGCTAGTTAAAAGTTAGCCCCATTTCATTTCAATTTTAGCCCAAATTAACCCCCTAATTAACCCAATTTCAATCTCAAACCGGACCAGCCCAATTCCTAAATTACCCGACCCCTAACCCGTTAATAAAACCAGCCCGGCTCCCCTTTTGATCCAGGCTGTTGATCATTTTGATCAACGACCATAATTACCCCTTTCCTTTTTAATTTCCCAAACACCCTAACTCTAATCACTTTCACCTAATCAGCCGCCTTTGAACCCCTTCGTCTCTCAAACTCTCTCGAACATTCCTGGAACCCTAATCGTCTCCCACCGTCTTCAACCTCGAAACCCATTGGAAACCATGGCTCCTCTGGCCATGGGAGTCTTATATTCACCTCCTGTCGCTCCTATGTGCTCAATACTTGAAGATTCGAGGCCAGACCTTGAAGGTCTTCACTCCGACCTTCGCCGACACGAGGTTTCCGACCATCTCCGGCCTTGCTCCGGCGTGCTATAGTTGTTTTAGTCTGATTCCGACCTCTCCAACTCAGGTCAATGACTTTTCAAAGCCTTCTCATTCTACGGTTCTTCTCAAACCCTAACCTTTTGAGGTTTTCTCCGATTCTTTTAGATCTGTTGTGTATCTATGATCCACTTGAGTTTTCAAATGATTTCCCTAATTTTTTCTTTTGAAAATTACTTTCAAAACCCTTCTTTTCCGATTTAGGGTTTTCTAGAAAGTGTTTAACTGTTTTATGATTTTTCTTCTTTGTTATTCGTATTGTTCTCTTACTATGTTTACTATATCATGTTCTCGCATGCTTTCTACTGTGTTCTTGTGCTTTTCCTTTTACCATGTTCTTGTATGTTCTTTTACTGAGTTGTACATTCCGTTCTTGAATGTTCTTTACTGTGTTCTATATGCTCCACGCTTGTGTTTCTTCTACCATGTTTTCCATATCACGTTCTCATATGCTTTCTACTATGTTCTGGTATTTCTTCTACTATGTCCTGCTATACTATACCTTTCTACTGTGTTCTTTGATATTTTCCTTCTACTGATCTTTGTTTAGGTTTCTTTTGAGAAAAACTTTCTTAAGCATGTTTCTTCTACTCCTTCTACTGTGTTTACATGTTTTCTTATGAGTTTCTGAAAGAAACCCCTGAGCTAGTTTCGACTACTTGCCTCCTCATCCCTGTATTTGATTCTAGGTGGAAACCCTAGAATTTGGGGATTCCGCCGAGGTTTGATTATGTGAACTAGGGTTTTGTTTTAGAACCCTTAACTCCTTCAGACTGACTTTGAGTCTCTGAGCTGAGATTGGACATCATTTGTACAATTCTGAACTTTTTGCTAAAACTCTCCTACACTGGAGTTTCTACTGATTTTACAATGGCTCGACAAGTTTAACGTGTCTGTATGATTTATATCTGATGAATCATTCTTCAAAAAGGTTTTCAAACTAGTGATTGACTCAGAATTCCTTTTTAATAGGTCTAATTGATTGTTTGCTGATTTTCCTTAAGTTAAAAACATTTTCCAACTTTCTGACTTGGTTCATTCATACCAAATCTCAGACCTTGTGATTTCTTGGCTGTTAATTGATTTTCTTTCCTTAAATTGTACAACCGTGTATTTCAGAGACCTTGTCCTTAAATAACCTTTATGTACTTACCCTCAATTGCATGCTTTACACAAGTGTTTGATTAATTTCTTTCCTTAATTGTGTTATACCCGTTTGAATTTGAATCCCTTAATTAAAGGGAGTCTTATGTGATTGATTTACAATCAGTCTTCAATTATTTTCTTACCTTACTTCCTCATGACCTCCACACAATAAATACACGACCCCCCCTTTTCACAAAGTACACATGATTACACACGATTAACACACTTCAGACCTCACAATTTCACAATCTCTCTTGAACTCACACTCACAGTATTCTGTCTTCCTGTTTGCACTTTGGCTTTTACAAGACTACTGCCTTTCCTACTTGTTTGTTTGAAACTGGTATGTTCTAGTTTAAGTTTCAGCATCACCCCAATGTGTTTACTTACAGTTTTCTTTTGTATCCATGTCTACTTTATTGTTTTCTGTGGAGTTTGATATTTAGTTTAGTAATGCCTATGTTCTACTGCTTGTTTCTTTTATGAATCTTTGCTCCCTATCTCATTACCCCTATGTGTTTGTGAGTGGTGACTCAAGGCATGGCAATATGAGTTGTTGTCCATGAACTGAGTTCTGAACCTTAACCTCCAAACTGGCTGGAGGGTGTGCCAGCACCTCCCATTACTGAGTATGCCTATCAGCCTTCTCTCCTTATGCTCTTGCAAATTCCCACTCCCCTACACCCTTATGTGTGCTGATTTTAAGTTATTCCCCTTTTCCCTTTCCCCTTTCAGAATTCCCTTCTGCACTTACACTCCCTCCTAATTTCAAGCCCTTACCCAATCTCTGGTTATCCAAACAAAACCCTTCTTAGTGTCCTAATGCACTTTAATCATTAGGTGACGACTCTTCACTTCTCTTAAACCCAATTCCCAAAAGGGAATGAGTTGTCCTCCCAAATGTCATAAACCCGATTTCGCGAGAAAAAGGGGGCATCAACACCAAGTTTGTAAGATCCTTTTCCATGACTCCGATGACTCGATATGGTCCTTTCCAATTTGGGCCTAGTTTCCCTTCATTCGGATCTCAAGTATTGAGGGTGACTTTTCTTAGAACTAAGTCCCCGATTCCGAAGTGGTAAAGGTTGGTTCTTCTATTATAATATCTCTCGATTCGTTGCTTCTGTGCAGCCATCTGAACAAGTGCAGCTTCTCGTTTTTCATCTAATAGCTCGAGGCTAGTATTCATAGCCTCGTGATTTGATTCCTCCGATGCATGTCGAAATCTGGTGCTGGGTTCCCCGACCTCGACTGGAATTAAGGCCTCGGAGCCATATACTAAAGAGAACGGGGTTGACCCGTGCTAGACTTCGATGTCTTCGATATGCCCAAAGAACCTCGGGTAGAACTTCTCTCCATTTCCCTTTAGGTCGTTCAACCTTTTCTTCAAGTTTTTGATAATGGTCTTGTTCATCGATACGGTATGTCCTTTTGCGCTTGGGTGATACGGCGTCGATAAGATCCTTTTTATTTTGTGTTCTTTGAGGAACTTCGTTACCTTGCTGCCAATGAATTGCTTTCTGTTGTCGCATACGATTTCAGCAAGCATCCCAAATTGACACATGATGTGATCCCAGATGAAGTCTATAACTTCTTTTTCTCTGACATTTTCGAAGGCCTGTGCTTCCACCCATTTAGAAAAGTAGTTAGTCATAAACAAAGTGAATTCGACTTTACCTAGGGCCGTTGGCAGAGGGTCGACGATGTCCATCCCCCATTTCGTGAATTGCCACGGAGATAGGACTGAATGAAGTTGCTCTCGGGGCTGATGGATCATCGGTGCAAACCTTTGACATTTATCACATTTTCGAACAAACTCCTTAGTGTCTTTTTCCATGTTATCCCAGTAGTACCCTGCTCTAATGATTTTGTGAATCAAAGAATCAGCGTCGGAGTGGTTCCCACAAATGCCTTCATGGACTTCTTGTAAAACATAATCGGTGCCCCCCGGCCCCAAACACACCGCCAATGGTCCATCAAACGTCCTTCTGTATAATATTCCATCTTCATCCAACGTGAATCGGGCAGCTTTGGTTCGTAGGGCCCTCGACTCTTTAGGGTCCGATGGGAGCTTACCATTCTTTAAATATTCAACGTATTTATTCCTCCAATCCCAAGTCAAACATGTAGAATTTATCTCGGTATGACCCTCCTCGACCACATATCTCGATAATTGGACGACAATCCCCGGGATAATATCATCTTCCTCAATTGATGATCCCAAATTTGCAAGTGCATCGGCCTCACTGTTTTGTTCTCGAGGTACATGGTCTAGAGTCCACTCTTTGAAGCGGTGCAAAGTTACCTGTAGCTTGTCCAAGTACCTTTACATCCTATCCTCACGAACTCCGAAGCTTTTGTTTACTTGGTTCATCGCCAATAAAGAGTCACACTTGGCTGCAATCATGGCCTCATACTCTGCCTCATTGTTAGTCAACCTAAAAGTTTTGATAGATTGTCTGATAGTGCAACCTGTGGGTGAATTCAAACAATGCCAAGCTCGGAATCTTTCACATTCGAGGCACCATCCGTGAAGAGGGTCCATACCCCGATGATGTACTCGATTTCAGTAGAAGTTCCTTTTCCAATTCGGGTACGAGGGGTGGCGTGAAATCGGCCACGAAGTCTGCTAAAATTTGAGACTTGATGGTCATTCGGGGTTGATATTCAATATCGTACCTGCCAAGTTCGACGGCCCATTTGGCCAATCGGCCCGATAACTTGGGCTTGTGCAAAACATTTCGGAGTGGATAAGTGGTTATCACACATATGGGGTGACATTGGAAATATGGCTTTAATTTTCTAGATGCGCTTATTAATGCAAGTGCCAATTTCTCTAAGTGTGGATACCTAGTTTCAGCATCTCCTAAAGTCCGACTTATGTAATAAATAGGAAACTGTGAACCTTTCTCTTCTCGAACTAGTACACCACTTACCGCTATTTCGGACACTGCCAAGTATAAGTACAACTTCTCATCTACCTTCAGAGTGTGGAGCAGAGGTGGGCTCGATAAGTATCGCTTCAATTCCTCCAATGCTTGCTGGCATTCCAGGGTCCATGCGACATCGTTTTTCTTTTTGAGTAAGGAAAAGAACCTGTGGCTTCGATCTGATACCTCGAAATGAATCGGCCCAAGGCAGCTATCCGTCCGATTAGCCTTTGTACGACTTTCACACTGTCTACGACGGTGATATCCTCGATGGCCTTGATCTTGTCGGGGTTGATTTCGATTTTCCGATTTGATACCATGAAGCCGAGGAATTTGCTTGAGCCGACCTCGAAGGCATATTTTTTGGGGTTAAGCTTCATGTTGTACTTCCTCAAGATTTCGAATGTTTCCTGTCACACCTCCTTTTTTATTACTACACCCCGTGAAGGGTATAATAAATAGGGAGTTATTTTCAACTTGAAGTGACAATCCAAACGGGATTTATTTTTTTTTAAATTCAGAGTCGCCACTTGGGAGATTTATGGTGTCCCAAGTCACCGGTTAAAATCCCGAATCGAGGAAAAGGTTTGACTCTGTTTATGTCTGCGAACCAGAAATCCGGGTAAGGAATTCTGTTAACCCGGGAGAAGGTGTTAGGCACTCCCGAGTTCCGTGGTTCTAGCACGGTCGCTTTGATAATACTTGGCTTTAAAATTATTTAATTACTGATTTTAGAACCTATGTGCATTTCCTTCTTTGACCGCTTTTAATTGAGGAAATTATCTTGAAACGGGTTACGCGTACGTATGCCCATTTGTTTGGCGCGTCAAAAATCATGTCACGCGAACGTGTCCACGATTAATAACGCTTTATTTTATTAAGAAAATTTGGGCCGAAGTTGCGCGAACGCATACTCCGATTTTGTTTTAAGAATCACAATCATGTCACGCGAACGTGTCCACAATCACAATAGATATATTAAGAGCAGGCCCAAAAGCAGTAATCTAAATGACAAAATAATACCAAATATGACCATGTCCAACCCAAATCTACTTTCATTCAATATCCAGTACCCCATAAATCATGCCAAGGGCTATATTTCCTATCCTCTTCCTTTTAGAAATCACATGGCTTTGCCTCTTAAATTTTCACGCAGATCTTAGTAAATCTCGTACTTATTTGTGATAGTTGATCATTACAAACAATTAGTTCAATTAATAAGAAAATTCCATGTGACTCAAGTGGGCCATTATCCTATCTCCAGGTGAATTAAAATCGGGGCCTAATGGCCTTGATCGACTCATAGCAAACTAATACGTATGAAATCAACAATGCATCATTTCCCCAAATACTCATTATTTTGTAAAAAACAAAGAGAACTGAACAATGGATGGGCGCAGAATTCGTGTCTCAATTTTGAACCAACTAAATTACCAACACATGAGGTGAAACCTGAATACCAGTTATGAATTCGTCAACAATAGCAAAAGCATGCATAGCTTAGCTAAATTTGCAAACTATTAAACTGTTAACTCATTGTTTGAATCACGGTTTTTCCAAAACACAAATATTCCAAACGAATTCCGAAAACATGGCCTACTTACAAACCAAAGTTCAAAAGTCTATGAACTAAACTAAACCTGGAACAAATCTAAGCTAGATCGAAGGAAAATATTAAGCCAATCCAAATCTGACTACCAATTCGATTTACATACAAACTCGGCAAAGATTGACCAAACTCATACTAGAGAAATAATGAACTACCAAACTAATACTACTGTATCAGTCCATATTCAGAACAAACAGTCAGAAATATAAGAGAATTAAACTAAGCTAAACAGTTGCGGAAGTGCGGAAGAATTGAATAAACAACTGCATTAATACTACTCTCTATTCAAGAGAACCAATCTTCATATTCATCCATTTTTCATACATGGCAAGGTGAGATGAATACAGAGGCGGATCCAGGATTTGAGGCTTATGGGTTCCTACCGTAATTTCAGATTAATATGAAATAATAACTGGGTTCACAATCAGATATTTACCAATATTTAGTGAATTTCTTAATATAAATACAGGGTCTACGCAAGAGTTACTGGGTTCCCGGGAACCCGTAGTCCATGCACTAGGTCCGCCCATGGATGAATACCTGAATAATCAGCAAAGAAAACCAAATATTAGCTTGAAATTAAGGGTGAAGCAGCAGGAGTAAATCAACAGCACCAAATCCAACCACAAACTGCTAGTGCACACACTTCCGAACCCAGAATTTGAGATAAAATAGTAAAAAAACAACTCCAATCGAGCTGAAACTACAGCAACTTAAACCAAATTTTGCAAATCCAAACTCAAGCCATTTCCCTATCAACTGATTCACAAATTTGTCTCCAAGACTGAACAGATCAGAGAGCACTGCAACCAAAATGCAATGCAACAGTAAAATTTTTGTGTTTTCTTTTTAGCCGTCTCTGAATTCCTTCTCCCCCCAGTCTCCCTTGAAAGGCAAAGTTAGAATGCCTTTATAGGCAAGCAAAGTAGGGCAGCTTCAGAATTAGTTTTTTACCCTTTACCCCCTTTTGAATTTTTTGTTTTAACTAAGTTACCCCTAAATTCCTGACTTGCTACCCAAGTAATATTATCAAAAATCAGAAATTGCAACTCAAACCCCAACCTAGAAGCTTTTACAGGCTTTCCAATCTGTTACTGCAATATTCCCTAACTAAACTACCCAACCTACCCCCTGAACTCCCCTGATATTTAACCCTGAAACCTATGGGTATGGGTCGTGGGTCAATGACCCAATAATTAAGCCAGGCCTGGGCTCACAAATTGGTTCGAATTTCTTTAGAAAGAACCATGAAATGAAATTACAGCCCAAACAACACACAATTGCCCCAAGCCCAAGCTAAATTAAAACAATCCAAGCAAGGAACTAAGCTAAACCAAACGAACTTATACGAATCAAGCCAAAAACTCGTAGAACAAGTTGGAAAAGAAAGGTTTAAAGAAACAAAAACGAACAGAAATCAAATCTATCTAAAATTCGTCCAAAATTTAATTTGCGCACTGGAGAAAAAGAAAGGAGGGAATGGACAAGAACTGAGAAAATCAACATAACAAACGAAAGAGAAAAAGATGAAGGCACTCACTGAACTTAAGCTCGACCTCGACTGACTTTCCGATTTGAACCACAAAAAGATATTAATCACCTATTCTTTGTCAAGGACGGGCAAATAACATCGCTTTGTGATAGAACCAGCTTGGAGTGCTCCTAGACACTGGAGAGGCACCCTTGCATGAACGAGTTTCGACTTTGGCTTTTAGGGCTGGAAATCTAGATCTAGGATTCGAGACGTTTCAATTGGATTTGATGAAAGCTAGTTTGAGATTTAAGGAGAGGGGGTCAAGGTGAGTCCATGGTGTGATTTTGGTTGAGATTGAAGACTCGCCGCCGGCGACCATGGCTGAGTCATTCACGGGCGGCGTTAGTTTGGTGAAGAAGATGAGAGAAGAGGATCGGTTTGGTCTTAGGTTAATGGGGAATTTCGGACATTTTTAAGAGAATTGGGGGAACTCATACCAACCCTTAGATTAGATTGGATGGAAGGCCAGGATCTTTTTTAACTCTTGAACTCAAAACGACATAGTATGGCTTCAGTACTACGTCGTTTTAGTTGTCTCAAAGCCTGATGTTGGACCGGGTAAAATGGGGTGAATCTGGGCTGGAATTGGGGCGGGTTTGATGGGTTTCAGGGGAGGGAATGAATTGGGCTGGCCCAATTTGGGTATTTATTAAAGACTTTATTTTTTAATTCCTTTTCTTTTTCAATTAATTCTTTTTCTTTTCTTTTCTTTTCAAAATTAAAGCAAAACATAAAAATGAAAATCTAAACTAATTCTTAAATCCAATTACCCTACCACATTGTATTATTTAACAACTAATGAAAACCCAAACTAAAGACAATTACCAAAATTCCAAACCAAAATTAAAAGTGCAATAATAACCTATTTTTGTGATTTTTGTATATTATTGTAAAACCCTAATTACTAATTACTATGTAAAATTAAATCCTAAATGCAATGCGTGTTTTTGTTTTTTATGAATTTATGTTAAATTAAAAATGCACACAGAAATGCAAATAAACATGGAAATTATGCAATTAATTCCTACAAATTAAATAAAAAAAAATCCTAAATCTAAGAATTCTGTAGGAGTAAATCATGCGAGGCAAAAATCACGTGCTCACATTTCCTGCAAATGAATCAAATGGTCCTCTGCGCGTAGGGACTTAACCAACATATCATCAATGTAAATTTCCATTGATTTACCTATCTGTTCCTCTAACATTTTGTTAACTAGGCGTTGGTATGTAGCTCCTTCATTTTTAGCCCGAAGGGCATTACATTGTAACAACATATTCTATACTTGCTGATAAACGAGGTCTTCTTCTGTTCTTCCGACTACATTGCCTAACCATTCGGGGTACCCAAATTTACCCTATTTTAAGAAGTTTAGTTACCTCATCCTTTATGAATGCATGTTTCACCTCGAACTGGGGTCTTCTCTTTTGTTTCACCGGTTTGAACCTGGGGTCGAGGCTTAACCGGTGTGTTGTTATCTCCGGTGGGATCCCTGTCATGTCTAAATGAGACCAAGCAAAACAATCCATGTTATCAATAAGAAATTGAATGAGTTTTTTCCTGAGTTTGGGGGTTAACCCCGTTCCCAGGTATACCTTTCGTTCGGGTAGATGCTCGATCAGTATCACATGTTCCAGCTCTTCGACCGTTGACTTGGTTGCATCTGATTCTTCGGGAACAACGGAAGTTCGAGGAGTAAGGAAATCCTCTTCTTCTTCTTCTTCGATTACCCGTTTCTCCGATTCGGTCGAGGCTAGGGATGGTGATTGCTATTTGGCAATCTGCTTATCTTTGGTGCTCGATTTTGATGAGGTCGAAGGTGCTGATATCGCCGTTACCTCGTCAACTGCAAACATTTCCTTTGTAGCGTGTTGTTCCCCTGTAAAATGTTTTCACACCATCTATTATCGGGAATTTCATCATTTGGTGAAGGGTCGACGGTACTACCCTCCTGTTATGGATCCATGGCCTTCCGAGCAATGCATTATATCTCATGTCGCCTTCGATGACATGGAATTTTGTATCTTGGATGATCCCTGCCACGTTTACTGGTAGGATTCTCCCCCTTTGTTGTTTCACTTGCCATGTTGAAATCGTTTAGGACTCGAGATGCAGGCACAATTTGGTCATGTAGGCCGAGCTGCTCTACGACCCTCAATCTGATTATGTTTGTTGGGCTACTTGGATCCACTAGAACACGTTTAACTTGAATTTTGTTTAACAAAATAGAAATTACCAGGGCGTCGTTGTGCGGCTGAGAAATGCCTTTCGCTTCTTCGTCATAGAATGATAAGATACCTTCGGGCACATAACCCCGAGTCCGCTTTTCTCTGGTGACCAACACCTTGGTACGTTTGAATACAGGCCCTTGTGGAACATCGACCCCGCCAACGATCATACGAATGACATGCTGCGGTTCTTCCTTCTCATTCTTTCTGTTGGTGTCTCTTTCTCTAAAGTGATTCTAAGCTCGGTCACTGAGGAACTCTCGAAGGTGGCCCTCGTTGAATAATCGAGCTACCTCATCCCTCAACTGTCTGTAGTCTTCGGTTCTATGGCCATATGTGCCATGATATTTACACATCGAGCTTGGTCTCCTTTGAGAAGGATCAGTCTGTATAAGCCTGGGCCACCTGGTGTCTTTGATCCTTCCGATAGCGATACAATACCCGATGTATCGAAACTAAAATTATACTGCGATAACCGAGGTGCTTCTATGGGATCAGCATGTTTATCAAAATCACTCTTACTCATAAGTCCCCGAAAATTTTGCCCTCCATCATTTCTCGATCATTCTGAGGAGGATTGCGCCCCGAACCATTGTTTCTTTGATCTACGATATATGACTGATACCGTTCTCTGTTTGACCTTGGTTCCCTGTCGGTATCCCTCGAGACTTTAACTGCCAATCTGTTTTGATGAACTGAACCTGAAGGGGCTCCCAGCTGGTCGTCCTTGACCCTGATCTTCGATTGATATCGATTGTGTACATCTTCCCAAGTTACAGCTGGATACTCGATAAAGTTTTGCTTCAACTGTCGTGACACTATCGAACTCCGCTCGTTCAACCCCTGGGTGAAAGCTTGAACGGCCCAATCATCTGTGACCGGTGGTAACTCTATTCACTCCATTTGAAATCGGGATACAAACTCCCTTAGCATTTCATCACCCCTTTGTCTTATCTTAAAAACGTCCGATTTCCTTGTTGCGATCTATATGGCCCCAGCGTGCGCCTTCACGAAGGCGTCTGCTAACATAGTAAATGAGTCGATGGAATTCGGTGACAAGTTGTGATACCAAATCATTGCTCCTTTTGACAAAGTTTCCCCAAATTTTTTCAACAAAACCGACTCGATCTCATCATCATTTAAGTCGTTTCCTTTAATCCCGCACGTATAAGAAGTGATGTGTTCATTAGGATTGCTTGTCCCATTGTATTTAGGTATATCCGACATAAGGAAATTCTTAGTAATGGGCTTCGGAGCCGCACTCTGAGGAAATGGCTTTTGCACGAACTTTTTTGCATCCAAACCTTTGAAGATCGGGGGTGCCCTCGGTATTTGATCAACACGGGAGTTGTATGTTTCCACTTTCTTGTCATTATCTTCAATTTTTTCTCTCTCGACTCGATTCTTTTGGTGAGCTCCTCGAGCATCTTCATAATTGCAGGATCAGTCCTCGATCCATTACCGTTCGACCTTTCTGGCACCGACTCAGTACGACGAGTGATTTCTGGTTCGATCACACTCGGAGTTTTATGTTGACTTTGAAGCTGAGCGATAGCAACCTGCTAAGCCTTTAGCATCTCGAATATTACATGGAGGCTAATTTCCCCGTCTCCTATACCCTGTGTTCCTTGGTCACCAGATCGGCCTTCCCTACGTACACTCCCTTCGGGATCTGCGCCTAAATCTGCATTCAAAGCAATGTGCGAACTGATATCGACCGGATTGACCGGCACCCCCTCAGGATTAACCGGCGGCACCCCGGCTCCAGGAGCAATTACGTTATCGTTTTCCCCGTGAAATCCAAGACCATCATTGCCATGTACAGGTGCGTTTTGTGAGTTTGACATGATTTAACCTGAGAAAAAAAAATCTTGACAAGAAAAAGTGTGAAAATAACGCGTCTTATCAGAATCAGTACTGAAATAATCACTATTATCCTTAGCCCCACGGTGGGCGCCAAACTGTTTACCCTAAAATCCGAGTAACAATTAAACTTGTATTGTGGTTTTAAAGATATGTGATTTAATCCAATACTAATTGATAAACAAAGAATCAAATGTATAAATTAATGAGTAAAGTAAGTCAAACATGTGTGCAAGCAAGTCTCGACCTCGAGCTATGGCAGTCTCGAGGTAGGTTAGTCAGAACAATAAAATAATAAGGCAATTCAGATGAAAAGTAAGCAAGAAAGTGATGTATGTATACTCTCTTGTCAATGAGTGATGCGTTACAAATGATTGGGATCTCCTTTATATAGTGGGGAATCCTAAATAAGGTACACTTCTAATTATAATAGGGAATCTTATTATATAGCTGTCTAACCGCCTAGTACAAATTCGTTCCGGAATTTACGCCGTGATCTTAGGGCCACTGTGGGAATCTCGCTCTTTCTGTTATGAAACCATAACGGTATTCTCTCGAGGTTGGTCATACTTGGCCTCGGTGTTCCTCGAGCACTTCGATCTTCGAGTCTTGTACTCCGCAATCGGGCTCGAGCCCGGTCCATTTTGAACTTGTTCTCGAAGCGACCCCTCGATCCTACGGAATCGGGCATAATATATCCTCTTCAGCATCAACACCCTCACAAAGTTTAAGAATAAGAGGAGCACGAGATAGCAAAAGAGATGGTAGAGGAGGTTATAATACCACAAGCCAGGGGATCGTTCACCGAAATTTTAAACATCGGAGAAGCATCTCTCATTTTATTCCAGGAGATGAAGGACAAGAAATACATCTTCAAATGCCCAGTAGCTCTCTTCAAATGCTCCATCGACATTCGCCCTCCAATACTCGAGGCAACGGGAAAATTTGCAGCAGTACTCAATCCATCCTTGAGGAAATTTCCTCCATTTCCACTGGCGGGGATACAGATCGCACCACCCAACAACAATAATCTCCCAATGAATAGACCAATAAGATTAGTTGTGTGGAACATTCGTGATGCAAATAATGAGGAATTCAAAAGAAATTTCAGAGACCTTATCAACACTCACAATCCTTGTATGGTTGCTCTCCTCGAAACAAAGATGATGGACCATACGTCTCTCCGAGATGAATTCCATTACCTAGACATGTTTCAAGTACCGGCCATAGACCATGCAGGAGGAATCACTATACTTTGGTTTGACAATCTAGTCACTATCAACCAAATCAGTAATTCTCACCGGGAAATTCATGCCATGCTTCAGGTAACTCCAAATCATACTCCATTTCTTATTAGCGGTGTTTACGCCAGTACCTCCCTTAGTACTCGTATAAATTTGTGGAATAACCTTCGTACTATAGCTGATACATATACGGCCCCTTGGCATATGTGCGGTGATTTTAACGAAATCTTAACTCAAAATGAAAAGTGGGGAGGCAGACGTATAAATCCTACCCGATGCCTAGCTAACACCCTTTGGTTAAACCAATACCCCAACATATATATCACACACCTCCCACGTACATACTCAGATCATACTCTAATACTTCTTAACCTTAACAAACCCTACCACCTCCCCATCAAAATTTTTTAGGCTTGAAACGTACTGGTGCTATCATCCCGACTTTGATAACATTATCAGAGATGCTTGGCATATGAATAGTCTTCCTAATGCCACTACTTGTTTCCAACAAAAAGCCTCTGAGTAGGCAAAAATAACTTTTGGCAACAATAATAAGAAAAAACAAATAATTCTTGCTAGACTTAAAGGAATACAAGCCTCTCCCCGTTACCCTAACAGCCACTTCCTCCACTTACTAGAAAATAGTCTCATAAATGATTATAATAACCTGCTGAAAATTGAAGAGGATTATTGGAAAATTTGCTCACGCATTAACTGGCTAAATGATGGGGACGCTAATACAAAGTATTTGCATCTTAATGTAGTAAACTGCAGAAGAAACAATAAGTTTGCTTTCTTCGAGGATAGTGAGGAAAACTGGATCAATGATCTGGCACAAATATTAAATCACACATATACCTCCTTCCAGAAAGCCTTTCACACTGATCACTTAGAAATTCCCTTAAAAAATATCATTGCCTCCCCCACCTCCTTTGACAATATAGACCTTACAATCCTAGACCGACCCCTATAAGACTTCAAAATTAGACGCGCTATTTTTTCTCTTAAACCTTTTAAAGCACCAAGCCTTGATGGTATTCACCCCTTTTTCTATCAAAAGTATTGGCATATAGTTAAAAAATCTATTTTTACTTATTGCCGTGAAATCTTTGAAAGCCTCTCCATACATGAGACACTAAACTCAACCTACATCTGTCTAATACCAAAATTTCACAATGCAAACAACCTCAACAATTTCCTACCCATAGGTCTTTGCAATACTATCTATAAGGTCGTTACTAAGATCATTGTAAACAGGCTCAAACCCTTCCTTGACAAACTGATAGGGCCCTACCAATCCAGTTTTTTCCAAGGCAGACGCACTAGTGATAACGCTATTATTATTCAAGAGATTATTAACCATTTTCAGAAAATCAAAGGGCGCCAAGGTAAAGTACTTTTCATAATTGACCTTGAAAAATCCTTCGATAGACTCGAATGGCCTTTCATCTACAGAGCCCTTCTTTTCTTCAAATTTCCTCCACAAATCACTAAGCTTATCATAAGCTGCGTTAGTACCTCAAGAATTGCAATCTTGGTCAATGGGTCAAAAACCAACATTCCATCTAGGGGCATCAGACAGGGTGACCCAATGTTACCTTACCTTTTCATCCTCTACCTGGAACTTCACTCAAAATATATCAACCACCAAGTTAATATTGGGCTCTGGGATCCAATTAAACTAAATCCTTCCGGACCCTTACTATCCTATCTATTCTATGCTGATGATCTCACACTTGCGGCAAATGAAAAATTAAAATCGATCCATTCAATAAAGCATTGCCTCCAATTCTTCTCTCAGATCTCCGGTCAATGAATCAATACAAACAAATCTAAAATTATTTTATCAAAAAACTGCGATACCCCTACAAGAAACAATCTCGCCAATATCCTCAACTTAAAAAGTAGTGACAACTTTGGCAAATACTTAGAATTTCCTATTCTTACACACAAGCCAAAACCTTTCGACCTCCGTTACATCATTGATAATTTAAATTCTAGACTGCCCATTTGGAAAACCAATTTTCTTTCTATAGCAGGGCGAACCACTTTGGCTAGATCAACCCTTAACACCATCCCAAACCATTCTACGCAATATATTGCTCTTCCAGCCTCAGTTCTCAAACAAATTGATAAAATCCAACGAAACTTCATTTTGGTAACAACAAATTCAAAAAAGAAAATCCACCACATTAAGTGAAACACCGTTACCTCCCCAAAAATAGTGGAGGCTTAGGACTTAGGAGAGCATTAGATAAGAACAAAGCTTCTCTAACTAACCTTGCTTGGCGGCTATTCACCAACCCAGGTTCCATTTGGGCAACCACTCTCATTAGCGAATATAGTAACAAAAGAAAGCCCACCTCACACTCCTTCATATGGAGAAACATTCTAGCTGGCTGGGACACCTGTCTAAAGGGTCTCACATGGATTATTGGTCCAGGCAATATTAGCTTCTGGTCCTTAGCATGGATTCCAAATCTACCCCTCTGAACATAGTTATCCAAGGACCCCTAACTCAAAACGAATCTACCCTAAAAGTCAGTGATCTGTGGTCCAATGATCACTAGGACCTCTCAAAAATATCCTTCGAGCTCCGCCCATATATCATCACAAAGATCATTTCTATAAGCAAGCCCAACACCGAATGCTCCAACGGTATCTCGGTATGGGCACTCACTTCCAACGGATTATTCTCTACCAACTCAGTCTACAAAATAATCTCCCAACCTCCAAATAACTATAATTATCACTGGATTTGGAAGCTTAATACTCTTAGTAATATAAAATTCTTCCTCTGTCAATGTTCCCATAATCGTCTCCCAATAAAAAGTTACCTTCACCATATTGGTATGGATGTAGACATAATCTGCTCAATTTGCAAAAGTGCGGAGGAAACCATTACTCACATCTTTTTTGAATGCCCTATAGCACAAACTTTTTGGAATGAGGTTCACCCTGATATTCTCCTTTTAAATTTTAACGACGCTCACTGGCTCTCTACTTTTCAAAAAGCTAACATCAACACTGACCATATGGGTATATCATGGCTAGAGTTCTTTCCATTTGCTATTTGGCACCTGTGGCTAAATAGAAATCATAACTCCTTCGACAATCTTTGGAACAACCTCTCCATTAATATTGTTTTGATGTGTTCCATGGAATATAAGTACTGCACCAACTCTACACCTCAAAATCCTCTAACCTCAACTATCACTGTCAAATGATACCCGCCTCACACCATTACCTTGAAAGTCAACATTGATGGAGTTTTTAAAGGAAAATACAAAAAAGGTGGTATTAGCGGTATTTTTCGAAACCATCAGGGAGACTGAAAACTAGGATACTATAGCGCAACTTTTGGTCTCAAACCAACTCATATGGAATTACTAACTCTTAAATCGGGCTTATAACTTGCGTGTGACGCAAATCTACCCAGCTTGAAAATAGAAACTGATGCCACTGATATACTTTACCTAATTGATCAAAATAATTGTTCCATTTATGCTAACATTATTAATGAGTGCAGGTCATTACTGGAGAGACTGGGAAATCCGATGATCTGGCATAACTTCCGAGAAGGAAATAAGGTGGCTCACTTTTTTGCGACTGAAGGATCAAAGCAACCAAACATCAACTTCTTGATAACCTTGCACCAACCACCTACAAAGTTTTTGAAGCTACTCTGTGATGATAAAATTGCTGCAACTACTACTAGAAATGTTTCTATAAATGTACTAAATAGACTAGCAGAACTTGGGAATCCTAATGTTAGTTGTTCGACTAGTACTAGTAGCTATGATAGTTAGAATACTTGCTAACCCCTTTGGGGAATCATCCTTATGTAGTAGTGCCTGTTAATGAATGATAACTTTGTCTTTCTGCCCAAAAAAAAAAAAAGAGAATCTTGATGGTCGGAGAGGTCCCCAGTCACATTTTAGTGGCTCTTTCACCCGCAACAATAATAGGGGAACAAAATATATTTTATTTTATCTTTTTTCCCTCTCTAGCTATTAAATACACATTATTAATAAATGTTTGACTTGATATAAAATACTAGTATTAATTTAAGGATAGGTACATCCATTTCTGACAAAACATTTCTCAGACCACGCGTGCCACAAGATAGATAAAAACTACATTCACAATCCTTATTACATTCCAAAATTCAAATCCACGCACCCACACTATATTCTTATCAAGTTATCAAGCATTGAATCTCTAATGCTGAGTCGTGTCACACGTTTAACCATAACTCAAATTGTTAATTAAAATTGAACAATTAAAAGTGTCTATCAGATTAATCTGATAATAATTTAATTAATTTTGCTAGAAAAGACAAGAAAGAATGAGATGATACTGGAAGGTTTTCATTATTTCTATTAGCTTATGCGTTAGTAACTAGAATATTAACGTTTTTCTTTGTATAAACTGCGACATCGTCCACTTCTCTGAATAGTCATATTAGATTTTTTGTTTTAGTAGGTTTGGGCTAAGATGTCTCCTGCCTTTTTCTTAACTAATAATCATATTAGATCATTGCAATAGATTTTTAGTTGCAAGAAAAATATGATATGTTTGATTTGAATTGATAAATGTTGAATTTGACATCTCTACGTTTAAAATGATTATCTTTAACAATGCCATTAATGATTTAAATATTCAGTATTCTAATTTTGTATGTTGTACTGCCACCATCTCATTTTATGTCAAGATGTTATTAATTGAGAGTCTAACTTCTTTTAGATTTTTAAAAATACTAGTCTCAGGGTACGCGCGTTGCGCGTGTATCCTATATATGAGTATAAACTAAAAAAAACAGTATAAACTTTTGGAAATGATATAAATCGATTCTATTTAGCTAGCTCAATAAAAGAAGAAATTATGCCCTACTGCAGTCACCAAATGCATTGTTGTAGCTCAATAAAAATTGAAATTTTGCCCTACCACAGTCATCAAATGCCTAATTTTGCTACAAGGGCTATTGATTTGCTAAAGAAACCTATAAAGAGAGGCACAATATGTTGACGCGTATTCATATTGCTCAAAATAATATTTCAGTCGTTTTATGAATTTTACTCTTCTCTAAGGAAACAATTTGATGTGTTTAAACTTTATTTTTTAAATGGTAGCCTCAATATATATTGTTTTTGCATAATTCTAAATGTTGTGTTTCACCTTCAAAAAAGCTTTCACCAGATATCTAATGGACGAAACAATTAATGAAATAAGCACGATAATTATAATGTTATACTATTTAAAATTGAAATAAAATACTAAATAAAATAATAAACCAAAATAGAATTGAATATGTCATGTGAAGACACGATCAATGAAGGAAATATTATATATCAAGTATGCAACAAACAAGAAAAGTGGTTAGTAAAATCAAAAATAGAAAGAAAGCTTAATTGTATTTGTGCTTGTGCTTAATTAAGAAAGAAGAAGCACAACTAAAGTTCATAAAAGCAGCTGATGATAGAATAAAGTAAATGTTATCTAAAATAGTAGTAACAAAGGTAAAAAGCATTTTTTGCTTATATTGGTCACCTTTCTTGTACCATTTGCACTTAAATTATAAAATATGGGTAACTTACACTGACGTAATTATTATTATAAAATATAAGTAAAAATAATTTTGAATTGATATGAGTTAGAATGTCTAATTTATTAATTTTTTGTCATAGACTGCAATAATCCAAACAATCTATACAACAAAATTTGTAAATAAGTCAATTTTGTAATGATAATTACGAAACATTATAGTTTAAAAATACAAGAATATCTATTATTATAACTTTCAAAAACACAGTAAAGATTACAAAATTTACCTCTAATCACAAGCAATTCTACCTTTACAGACATGACACTTGGCATAAAAAACTTTTATAGAACCATTGAGCTCCTCGTTATTCTAAATGGCTTTGGTTTTAAAAGTTCAAAACATCAACGTAAGTAAAATTGGCAAGTAAAAGAATCCTAAACCTAAAGTGATTTTAACTGCTGAATCCTAGACCTAATTTTCCTCTATAGGCTACGACAGTTTTGGTAAAGCTAAAGAATCCTAAACCCGAATTTCCAACTACACACTTTTTCTTTGCGGGAATCCTATTACCCCCCTAAACTTATTTTAGATGGAATTATTTGCACCCTTAACGCTGACAACCAAACTCTTGGCAAGTGGTGAGCTACACGCGCCCCCACATGTATTTTTAGTACTTTTTTTATTCTTTCTTCTTTTTCTTATCCTTTTTTCTTATTTCTTATTATTCTATTTTTTTATT
>NW_017670461.1:496325-552377 GCF_001879085.1 Nicotiana attenuata | reverse complement strand
TGAGTGTATTTTGCTTTGCTTATGAATAGATATTTTTGAGAGTTTAATTTATGTGTGAAAAGAAAAAATGGAAGAAAAACGGTTAGACAAAGTCGCCGGCGAATGAATATCCGCCGAAATTAGAGAAGAAACGAAAAAAAAGTAAAAGAAAAAAGACAAAGAAAAAGGAAAAGGAAAAGGAAAAAAAAGTAAGAAAAAAATGATAAAAAAGAATAAAAAATAATTTGAAAATCGTTTTTTCTTGCTTCTCACTCTTCTTTGGGAGAGTAAAATACACACACTCTGTCACATCAGCGTTAAGGGTGCAAATAATTCCATTTAAAATAAGTTTAGGGGTAATAGGATTCCCGCATAGAAAAAGTGTGTAGTTGAGAATCCGGGTATAGGTTAAGGGGGTACTTATGCATTTTCCCAATGAAAAACACAACTTTAATAGACCTTAAAAAAGACAGTTTCATGGTTTTCCCGTAAAAAAATTGGTGAACCTATATTTAAACATAGAAAAAAACTTAAATCTAAATAAATAAAAGACACATCAATAAAACCTAATTGCCAACTGAATCTTAAACGTATAATGAATCTAATTGGTCCAATTCTAAATATAAATAAAGAAAATTTGTATCCAAAAAAAGGGCAATAAAAAATTAAATCTAAAACCAACACCAAAGAGGCAATGGATGAATTCAAAACTGATACAAAAGAGACAATAAACAGCGTAGACTCCCGGTAAGGTAAGAATCCCAAACAGTGTAAATTCTAAACAAGTACACGATAATTTATTTATTTTTCCAAAAAAAATAATTATTACAATTACAATTATATCCAACATTTAATAAACTTACGAAGGGTAAAAAAGACGAACGACATTTCGATAGGGCCTTCGTGCTTTTAATATAGTATAGATTTTATGTAATTTCCAACATGTAGTTTTTTTTTTAAACTTGAAGAATTTACACCTGAATTCAAATCAAAATTAGTTTTTTGGCCTTGGTACTTCGAGCACCTGTTGGAAACTAATTTAAAGTTGTATTATATAGGAATTATATAGAAAACTTTAATCGTTTAGAATTTGGTATTTATTATTTTATTTAATTCCTGTCTATATAGAAATTATATAAAAATAAGTTTTATGTCTTTAGTTAAAATAAGTTTTGTACTATAATTGTAGAGTATTGGTAGTTTATTTTATATGAGGAGATCCGTGTAGAAAATAAAAATTCGTAGAGATCATTCAAAACTTTATAATAAAATATTTTCCTTCGGTACCTCCATGTAAATTGTGAGAGAGGGAGTGTAAGATTTTATTTTTTTGTTCGTATGATCCTACTCAACTTTATATTTGAGGTCTGGGGTTGAATTGCTAAATATTAAACTTAAGGGACGTGATTGTAATATTCCTGTTTTCCGTGTACTTGTCTTGTAGTGAATTTACTGCATGTCCAAGCGACCCAAAGTAAGAAGCGTCATTTTCCAGATCATTAGATTTTGCCAGTTAGATTCAGGTTATAATAATCGTACTTGGAATAACCCTTTCCATTTTAGATTCTTTATCTCTTTCTTTCTTTCTATATCAAGCAAATTTAAAGCACAAACAAAGAAACAAGAATTCTTTCAGCTCATGTGGGTATTCACTATTTCATCTTTTTTTTTTTTTTTGGGTCACTATAGTTTTGAAAATTTCATTACTCTCACAATCTAATAAATTGTGATCTGGGTTCTTGTTACTTTGGTCAGTCTGAATAAAAAGGTGTAAAACGTTTGGATCTAATTGTAAAGGGTTGAGGTGAATTGAGTCTTTTGTTCATTTCTTGTTTTAGGTGTATTTGATCTGGTTTGCTGTTGACATTTTTTTTCTATGTTTTTGATTCAGTGAGGAAACTTTAACCCTTGATTCTTGATTGAGCTGGGAATTATTCGTTTGTATGTGTGGTAGTTGATGAGAGTTTGTACAGTTGATTTGATAATTTGTGAGAGACTATTCAATGGCTGTTGAAGAGTTGGTTGAGATCAAATTCAGGCTAGCTGATGGCAGTGATATTGGACCAAATAAGTATGCATCTAGCACCACTGTTGGATCTCTCAAAGAAAAGTTAATTGCACAGTGGCCCAAAGGTTGTTGATTTCTTGACTTTACACTTGATTATATGAATTAGATTAGTTTTAATCCTGTGTTTTTTATGGAGTTGCTTCTTTTTTTGCTTTATTTGATTGTTCGTTGCGTATTTTGATGTTTAATTGCGTTTAGTGCAATACTATTTTAAGATATGGAAGCAGTAACTCCTGTGATTTGTGGTATGACTGGTATTGTTGCATTAACTGGAGTTTCTTCATTTCTTCAAACATAATAACATAACAGTCTGTAAACAAAGAACGCGTGGTATTGAGTAATGGACATGGTTCTGCATTTGAGCACTTTCTATAATCTGTGTTTTCACCCTTTTGGTACCACAACCTGCCTGTTGAAATTAGTCTGAAAGTTTTCTGGACCAATAATGCACCATTCCAGAAGTAATTACCCTATAATCCGCATTAGAAATTTCTTTTATCGTCCATGGAATTGCCGATTTGGATCTTTCTATGATGCCTAGGTCTGCTCACTAGCCGCACTAACCTAGATGAAGATTAGTTCTCTAGGAGAGAAAGAAGAATGGATGGATATATCATATTTTAGAAGATTTTTAGTTAGTTACAGAAGATTTTGATCTCTGCCTCAGTGGTGAGTATATATAGCGTAGTTTCTTGTGACTATCATAGTCTATTGCCATTCCCTAAAGGATGCATATAAGAAGAAAAGATCCACGGCAGAAGTAGCGATCAGTTTTCTAGAAGCTTGTCAAAGTTGCTGATGGAGTATAGCTTCTGAATCAATGAGATCTCAAGCTTTATTGCAAAAGAAGTTTGATGTGAATATTTGTGTGGGAAAGAAATAGGACGCGAACATTTCTGATTGTAAACTGCTAGAAATAGGTAAATAGAGGAGATTAAGGAAGGCAAAAGAGAGAATGGGAGTTTTAGTGATTTATCAGGGGACTTCTTGGGTTTCACAACTGCATCCCCATTTGAATAACTGAAATTGAAAATCTTCAATTAGCATGAAATAAATTTTTCGATACATTCCTTTTCACAAGTTCTTTCCAAGTCTAGTTAGCTTAAGATTAGCATATCGAATCCTTCTCTCATTGGACATGTCAAATGGATAAAATATTTATCCATGGTCGATCCTCAATCAGAAAGTATTTCTTATTAATTGATTTTTCCAGCTGTTGAGTATCTTCTCCCGCTCTATTCGCCCTTTTTGTTCACTGTTAAATTAGTTAACTGCTGTGATTTTTGCAACTAAAGTTGTTGCAACTAAACTGGAGTACTTATTCTGAGTTGGATAGTTGGTTTCTCCAGCTGTTGATTACCTTTTCCAGCCCTATGTTTCTCCTTTTCAGTTCACTGTTAAATTAGCTGACTGCTGTGAGTGTTGCAACTAAAATTGCACAGTACAGGTACTTAAATTTTATTTCTCTGTGACGCCTCTTATCTGAGTTGAATTAGTTGATTTCTTCAGCTCTTAGTATCTTTTCCCAGCCTCTATTTCTTCTTTTTTCCATTTACCGTTGAATTAGTAGACTGCTGTGAGTTTTGCAACTCAATTCACTAATATGTAACTTCCAAACTTGTTGAGTAACTGCAACAGAAATTTATCCCTTTGATAATTTGTTTGCTCATCACATAAGCTTTCACACATGTGTTGACATGGTGCTACCTGCTTTAATGCCAGATTTGGCTTTGGATCTTATAAGCATGAGGACCAAAGACTAAAATACCGTTGCGTTTTAACTTAGCGAAGTAGATTGTTTAGGTTTGAAGTGAAATAGCAAATGAGAGGGTGTTATGGGATTGATATGGCTGATATGAAGAGAGTAGTGCTGCTTTAGAAGCTGCCTACATTGTGAGAGAGTGATGCAACAGATTGGAAACAACAACAACAATAACTATGCTGCAAACCAAGTATGCACTATCCATTTCGCTCCATTTGGAACCCACTTGATTCCATTGCTCAACTACCGCAACCATTTTCTTTTGTCCGAGTTTGGGACTGAATGTTAACAAGCTCACAAAGCAGTGCTGGAGCAACCAATATATATAATACTACTGAATATTGAAGAGACACTACAAAACTTCAAAAGGTAAAGCGACCTAAATACTCTAATCATTTCTGGATTCAAAGTCACGGTTCATTGGAAACTTGAGCTTGTCAACTTTTGATGATATCATATTTCTGTGTGCTTTCACACAGGCTCTAGAACAGGGGTCAGCAAGGAATTGCCGCAGGCCTGAAACAACATAAGCTGCCCGCCAATCAAAAGAGCATGCAACACTTAAAAACCTAAATACGAAGACACTTGCGAAGCAAATGAGCTTAACCAACTTGAAGGACTAATATTACATATGACAAAATATTAGTTCTAGAACTATGAATGTGTATTTGCATTTACAAAATCTTCTTGTATATAATCTGCATTTGTTGTCAGTCAATATTCTAAAATGGATTAGAATTAAACCACATCCACCTATTATTTGTTTCGAAGCACTAAAGCCAAAGAGAATGTATGATTCCCACTACTTACAGGAATGAAAAGATTAATTTGAGACTAAAATTTTCAGTGCTCTCTCATATGTTTTATATACCAAGACGCCTGAATCTGCAACCCTACATATGCTGCTCATAATTATGATACTCTTTTAACCAGCAATAACCCAGCTAACAGAAGATCTTACTGTGGCGCAGATAAAGATAGTGGTCCAAGGACAACAAATGACGTGAAGCTTATTAATGCTGGAAGGATTCTTGAAAATAGTAGAACTCTCGGTGAATCCAGACTTCCCGTTGCTGAAGTTCCAGGAGGTGTCATCACTATGCATGTTGTTGTACGGCCTCCCATTCATGACAAAAACAATGGTAAGTTGCAGTATTTTGTACTTCAAGCAATTAGGTCATGGTTCAGTGTAAATTACATGCGCAATGTCATATTTGGAGTATATGCGAGTTAAAAGAATTCCGGTTAACAGGTGGAAAGCATTTTTCTTTCTTGTGTTGATAACTCAAAAGAAAAACTATTAATAGTTCATAACTGCAGCAGAAGTAGCATGTCACTGGCTTTCATTCGTGATTAAAGATCAGTTAGTGTAACTTCTTAGGTTCCTCCTATTTTTTTACATTCCCTTGTAAGAATCTATAGCTGTCTTGTAATAAAATATGAAATAGGAGGGGTAAGTAAAAACCTATTAGACGAATAGCTCTGAAATATCTCTTTCTGTTATTTTTGTTTTGATGATATTCGAGTCAGTGTCCAATTTTGATCAATCTGTTTTATTGTTCTTTCCAATGTTTTGCACTGTAGAAGATACTAACTTTTTAGGAAGTAGTGAAATTCTTTTAGCTTGTCTAACTGCTAGATGACAACTCCAATTTTATTCTTTTGGCACTTTCTCCAAACTTACTACCTCGACACACCCATCCTCTACCATGCTCCTAGGTACAGGGGATCCTTTTCCTTCCCTTTTCTGATTATTCAGAGAAATCAGAAAAGTGTCTTATTTGAGGTCAGTTAACACTATATATGATTGGATAGGACATCATTGGAACAGCTTAGTGTTTAGTGCTTTCCACTTACCATCCGGTAAGTTCCATATTAAGCGTCCGTGAAGCTTGTTCCTTTTGAAATACTTCCAGAGGATTTGACCTGGCAAAGTCAGTTCGAAGAAAAAGGATGTATATTCATTCAGCTTAGTGTTTAGTGCTTTCGAATTACCGTCGCCAATTAGGGGTCAGTTCCATATTCACGCATCTGTGAAGCTTTCCTTTTGAAAACTTCGAGGTGTTTGGAGTGGCAGAGCCAGTCTTGCCTGGTCATATTTTTTGACAGGTAGAGAGAGGAAAAAGATAAGTTATACTTATTTTTATAGTATGATTTAAGGATTTGAGATTCCGTTCATTTTTTTTTTCTTATTAAAATTTAAAGCCTACTGAATGATTTTTCTTTATAATTTGTCACAGATAAGCTGAAGGAGGATTCTCCTACAAAAGGAGGGTGTGCATGTACAATCTTGTAATTCACCTGACCCAGTAATGCAATTGTTCCACTTTGGTTATATATATTTCATGGCTCTATATATTTTTCAGTAGGAGAGTCTTTTGGATGCATTAACAAGTATCCTAAAAAGATTTAGAATGGAGGGATACCATGTAGTCTCTTGATATACCTGCTAAGGCTGAAAGGAAGTTGATGCACTACTTTTAGGACCTTTGTGTAAAGAATGTAATTGTTCGTTTTTAAAGATGTTTTAAGCGGTGGTAGTGTACTAAAGAAGAGGGACTCGGGGAAAGAGAAGAAGAAACATAAGCAAGAGAAAATCTATTAAACAGACTGTAGTTTTGTTTGGGATTTTATGGTGTTATCATAAAGGATTTCCAAGTTCAGCAAAGGAACGGTTCACAGACCAAATGTACTCAGAAATCTGGCTGCACTTTGCCTTAGTGATGCATCAAGTCGACCACATCAGTATAAATTGTTTCAGTTATCTCTATGTTGGATATGAATTTCCTTCTCATACTCGAGTCTTAAGAAACAAGCTTGCCCTTATTCTTACAACAATTGACATGTGAAACATGTGTTCTCTCTATGTCTATGTATGTTTGTGTGGTGCATTTATTTCACTTCAGCAAATATAAGAGTCAGTTGATGCCATGACTTAGACTCAGCAAGAGGGTACCTGTACCTGGAATCGACATAGGTGGAGGCGTCTGTGCAGGTAGAAAAAAGAGGAAGTCAAGTTACGGGGCGAAAAGAGGTAAGACATAGTAACATTTCTTCTGTCTTTTGCTAGTCATTGGATTGGAAGTCGCAGGCAATGCCTTTGTCTTGCCTTGCTGAGTGATGTTACTTCCATCTCGTCAAGTAACAAAATAGAAAATAGTTGGCATAAGAATACCACAACTATGCAAATTACAGATTTCATAAACAAATGCGCAATCCATTTGTTATGACTATAACTTTATTCCATTTCTCTAACATTTAGTTTGTTTATATCCCCGAATTGGCATGGCATGTAAAATGAAGCTGGCACTACAGGGGCGACTCGACATAATATGGGGCCTAAGGCGAAAATAAAAAGTGAGGCCTTAAATTTTTTTTATTATTTTTTTAGTCTTATAATTTATCGAAATCTAAAGAAGTTATAATCAGTTTTAATTATTGTCAATGTCTAACCAATTTGTTTAATCTCTCTTAAGTTATCGTGTTGAACTTTATTGATAAAACTTTTTCAACCGAGACAACTGATATAGAAATTGTTAAAGGTAATTGAATTAACACTTTTTACCTGATTGAGTTTGCCAATTAGAGTATTCTTCTGCTTATACAGTTTCTCTTAGCACTTTTAATTCTAAATATAAGTTGAAACAAATAAAAATGTAGTAACTACTATTTTCAAGATTCATTCAATGTGAAGGACGGATTTTAATAGTTACTTATTAATGTAGCTTGAAAAATGTCTACAAAGGCACTCAAAGATTATGAAAATTTGTTCTAAACTTACATTGTTGTAAGAAGATTGATTTAAGTTAGGACGAACTAAAGACATGAAACAACTAGTAATTACAATTTAAGATGTGTAAAACTTTTAGTTAGGGTGTACAAATGAAACCGGCAAACCACACCAACCCAATAATCCGAGTCAAATCGAGGAAAAAAATCCGACTATGGTTTGGTGTTGGAAAAAAAGCCGACCATATTTGGTTTGGTTTGGTTTTAACTAAACAAAAGTCAAACCGAAACAAAACCAACCCGACATTATATGTATAGACGTTTTAAATATATTTAATACATAAAATATTTATTGTAGTGTAGTTTATAAATATTTCTTAAGCTTTTGCATAGTTTTATCTTTTCACGTATTATTTCAAGCTTGGACTAATAATTTTTGGATGATCCAATAAGTTTTATAGTTCATAAATGTTAGTAACTCAAATAAATCCTAAATCAATATCAAATTAATACTAATGCTAATAAAAGACATTCAATTCAATTGCACTATGAATGAAAATAGTGTTGGATATTTATTTTTTAGTTTTTCTGTGGTTTAGATAAAATGCATAACTTATTTTTCTTTTAGTGTTTAGTCATGTAAATAATATAGTACTTATTAGTCGTACTTTTTATAGCAACTTATTAGTAATTTTAAATTATATTTGTTTTCATTATGGCTTATTAATAATACTTATTTTATGCGATTTTATTATCTTTATTGTTGAATATTTTAGTACAACGCCATGACTCATCTCATATTTATGTTATTTTATTGAAAAACACCTTATATAGTTCTATCTTACTAGGATTAAAGAAATATTTGGAGCACAAATTCTATATTTTGTGCTATGAAGACTTTATGAAAAAAACTGAAAAAATCCGAAAATCCGAAAAACACGAGATTGAAAACCACGATTTTTATTGGTTTGGTTTAGTCTTTAGATTTAATAACCCAATACAATTGGTTTGGTTTGGTAATTAGAAAATCTGAACCAACACGACCTATGCACACTTCTACTTTTAGCTATAAATATTTAATCAAATGATTTAAAAATTCTATCAATAGTGCATAATTTAATATTATTTAAAGATTTTGGGGCCCTCAGTTTTTTGGGCCAGCCCTGGCTGGCAGCAAGTTACCAGAAACTATTTCATTAATTCCACACTTTATTCCTCTGAGTTAGTTGGGAAATTCATTAATGCTATAATAAGAAAAGTGGACAAAAGGATCACTATCACGTTGGAATTTCTTTTCCCAAATTCCAAATTTAAAGAGTCATTTGTACGATCAAACTCTAGGACAAAATCATTAACTATTAATTTTTTGATCTCGGTAATAGAATATTTGAAAAATATAGTTTGGTGTCAATTTTAAAGCACGTTCTTGAAGATCGTCATAATTTCTAGTTTAATTTGGGCGATCACCTTAACAAACAAATACTAAGGGATCATCAGATTTTAAACTTATTTATCCGATTTTGTCTAAGTTTTTCTATTTACGAAAAGTAACTAAAGTTTTTTTTACAAAATATATATAAATTCGGTCAAAATTTACAATTTATCTACAACTTAAATATTTTTTTTTTTTGTAAAGAATCCGTTTAAAAACTACAATTTACATACAATTTATATACAACTTGTTACAATTATATTAGTTGTATATATTTTGTATGCAGTTTGTACACCCGACATACAAAATATATACAATTTGTTTGTGTTCTTTCTCGAGTTTTAATCTAAAACTCCAACTAAAATCAACTCGAATCTTCACCAAAATCGCTCAAAATTGAAATATAAACATATCTTCAATCCAAATAAATAACGATTCACCAAATTCAATTTTCGAATTAAAAGCTTCAAACACTTTTTAATGGATATCAGTGGAGTTTACACTCATATATTGTACTAATAATACAATAGACTGTCATCCATTAAATTGGAACTCGGATTTCCTCGTTCAATTGCTTTTCCTTTGCGTCTGCTGCTATTGCTGATTTCTATGACATAATAAATCATGAAATCCACACCATTCCCACATATGCTATAATCCTCAATTACTCACTTCGCGAAGGGAGGAGGAAGAGGGAAGAAAAATGAGTAAATTGGAGTATATTATATTACTTGTATATAAATGGTAATTGTATATGCTAATGTAATTAAGTGATAACTGTAAGCACGTAATTTATACCCTCTGCATAGATTACTTCTAAAAATATTCCAAAATAGTTTTAATTATTTTGTAGAATTTTAGGAATTTTTTTTGTTTATTTTGCATCAATAGATTATTTTTGCATCACTAGGAATAGTTTTAAATCATAAAAATCATCCAATATATTTTGACTTTCGTAGCTTTTTTAGACTTTAATTGCAGCATTAGCTTTTAACAGCATATAGTTGCATTTTTTGTTAAAACACAAAATCAAAAATATATATAATATATTAGTTATCTCGATTAATCAATTAGTTTAATTTAATAATTCATGCATTTAATTAGTCAATTGTTAGTCAAAATAGATAAGTTGTTTAATTTTGCAAATTAGGTATAAATTAGAAGAAAAATTGGCATCCTATAACAACACATAACTGGAATTGGCAATTTTTTAGCCGGAATTTTTACCTCCTATAGCAAAGGTTGATACCTTATTTATTTTAAATAAATACCCTTTTAAAAAATTATATTCCATAGCTATCTTTTAATTTTTATAGCCAAATATCTATTTATGGTTACCTCCTACCTTTAAGCCATAAAATACTCTTTGTATTATTTTTTATTTTTTTTCTCTCTCATTCTTTCAGATTTTTCTCCACCCCCTCTCTCTCAACGCCAATCTTTCTCCATAGAAGATAAACTCGTCGAAGAAGAAGTACTATATTAAAGTGTATCCAACCCCTTTGCCGTCGTCAACCCTCTTCAGTTCCGATTCTTCTTCCTCTTCTTAGCACCACCACGGAGACGGAGCACGAGATGAAGAGTCGACTCCTTCTGGATGTTGTAATCGGCTAGGGTACAGCCGTCTTCAAGCTGCTTTCCGGCGAAAATCAGACGCTGTTGATCTGGGGGAATCCCTTCCTTATCTTGGATCTTGGCTTTCACATTGTCGATTGTGTCGGAAGATTCAACCTCAAGGGTGATTGTTTTACCCTTGAGCAAATTGAAGATTCTGTTACCTTTTTTTTAAGTGTATTTTCAATGTATCTCGTTGTATTTTCATGTATCCCATTGTATTTCATTGTATTCACTGTCTCACTATATTCCATGAATGTATTATGTATTTTTTTAATTAATATAATTTATGTATTCAGATGTATTATATAATTTATCTGAAGATTGCTATTTTTTGGGTATTTTTCTGTTGAGAATCTTTTTTATAACTGGAAATATAAAATTTGTGTGTTGTAATTGAGTTTGTTGAGTTATATTAGGAGTCTATTATGTCAAATGATTCACTTCCCGTTAAAAACAGTGTAATCCCCTGTTTCACGCCGTGAATACAGTCGAATACAATAATCTGTCCAGCTGTAATCCCATGTTTCACGCCATGAATACAGTCGAATACACTCGAATACAAAATACAAAAATCTGTCTAGCTGTAATCCCATGTTTCACGCCTAGAAATGCTACTGCATTCATGAATACAGTAGCTTAAATACATCGGCTATACTCTAAAAAATCTGAAAACATAGCTATAGGAAGTAATATAGTAAATGGTAGCTACAACTAGCTAATAACCACTAAAACATAGTGGTTTCTGAAGGTTTCTCTTTTTAGCCTTATATTAGGTTTGGCAAAGATAGCCCCAAACAATTGGCATTATATAGCCAAATCCTAAAAAAACTACTCTCTTTTATATTCTCTCTCAAAAAAACTACACGCTTATTTTGGCTTTCCTCCCCCCTTCTCTCCTTGTATTTCTTCTTCTATCTCTTCTCTTTCGCTCTCATAGTTTGGCAAAAACTCTTGCATATTATGCGAAAAAAATCAGTGGGATGAAAACGTAAGGTTGATCTCACATCAGAGAAAATCAGAAGCAAAAACTAAGAGAGAAAAAATACATTTCAATTTTGTTTTTCTTCTCCTTTTTTTGGTTGGATTGAAGGAGTGGGTATGATTGAAATTGGTTGAAAATACCTAAACGAGGCTATATACAAAATTTGAGTAAGATTAGAAGTGACTTAGATTGGTTTCAGGTAAAAAGTCAGACCTAAAAATCCAACTGCGACATGTGTATATCACGTTGTATATCGTGTACATCAGTTTATATCACACACAAGTTTGTAAGGACATCCGTGTATATCACTTTGTATATCGTGTATACAGCATAAATTTTTTATGGACGCCCGTGTATATCACATTATATATCGTATATATAACACAAATTTACAATGGATATACATAGATATACATGATATATATGAGATATCACTGATATACATGAGATATATTGTACACTAAGATATACACAAAAGAAAAAGAAGATTTTGATATACATCTTAACATATACAAAGACAGAAAATAAAAGTGAGATATACATTTTGATATACATATTATTTGATGTGTTAACATAGTGATATACAAACAGCACAATTATTTTTGTGTTATACACTTAGATATAAACATAACAATAAATGATAAACAATTATATTTATAATTTTATATTTTAAATATAACAAAGTAGGAAAATAAGATTTTGATATACATAAAAAGAAAACTAAGATTCTGATATACACTTTGATATACATATTATTATTGTGATATACATTTATTGGCTATTTAATGCTAATAAAAAAAATAATTTTAGCCAATTAGTAGACTGAGTTGATGCCCAAACTAGAATGCTTAGCTAATTGGCCAACTTTGAAAACCCAATAAAAAGAGAAAAGAGAAAGGGGACGCCTATTCCCTATTGTAATTGGGCTAAACATTTGATCCCCAGTTTTCTTTCAAGAGATTTTTACATTCCTATGCCACATAGGAAACCTTATTACCCTCAATGTTAAGGTTTGACTTAATTACACTTAGTATACCAAATTACCAATTCTATACCATAATTAATTAAGGGTATAATTAATTGTACATTTTTTACTCCTTAATTAAAGGAATCTGCACGTTTCTCTCTCCTAACCCCTCAGTCCCACCCACGTTTTACCCATACCCACGTTCTTTTTACCATTTTCCATCTTCTGAAACCAAATTCTCCCTCTAAATTCACAGAAAATTGAAGAAATCCTTCAACAAAGTTGGTTCCCCATTTTACTCTAGTTGAAGTTCATCAATGAAGAACAACAAAGTTCATCAAAATTGAAGTCAAATCTTCAAAGTTCATACACACATTTACCTTCAGCTTCAAATTTTCTCAATGAAGAAGAACAAACCTTTAAAGAGACAAGAGAGCAGCAATTCCACCATTAACAGCCATTAAAAAGCTTTGAAGCTTTCAATTCAAATTTGGGTTTTCAAAAATCATTATTTATTTTGATTGGGTGTTGTTGAAAATAATTGGGAATATGTTTTGGAGTTTATATCTCAATTTTGAGGGTTTTTGGTGAAGATTAGACTTAGTTTTGACTGAAATTCAAATTGAAACTCGAAGAAGAAGAAGAAGAAGAAGAAGAAGAAGACATATTGCAGAAATTGTAGATAAATTATAGAAAAATTATAGACTATTTTTTGCAGAAGATTTTGTAGAAGTTTTAGTCGTTTTGGATTTGTGAAAACAGAAAACAATGCATCTACAATCAGAATACAAATAATCTACAATTTATCTACAAAATATCTACAAACTGGATACATTGAATTTTAATATCCCAATTCCCATTTCAATTGTAGCATAATTGGCATTTTCGACATAATTACATTTTTTGCAGAAGATTTGTAGAAGTTTTAGTCGTTTTTGATTTGTAAAAACAGAAAACAAAGCACCTACAATTAGAATACAAATAACCTACAATTTATCTACAAAATATTTACAAACTGGGTACATTGGATTTTTATATCCCAATTCCCATCCAATTGTAGCATAATTGTGATATTTGACATAATTACGTTTTTTCAGAAGATTTGTAGAAGTTTTAGCCGTTTTTTATTTGTGAAAACAGAAAATAAAGCATCTACAATCAGAATACAAATAATCTACAATTTATCTACAATTTCTGCAATATGTCTTCTTCTTCTTCTTCTTCTTCTTCTTCTTCTTCTTCTTCGAGTTTCAATCTGAATTTCAGTCAAAATCAAGTCTAATCTTCACCAAAACCCCTCAAAATTGAGATATAAACTCCAAACCATATTCCCGATTATTTTCAACAACACCCAATCCAAAAAATAATGATTTTTGAAAACCCAAATTTGAATCAAAGCTTTCAAGCTTTTTAATGGATATCAATGGTGGAAAATATCTGGAAAAATATGTACTTCCATAATTGTAGCGCGCCTAAATAGGAATATCTGGAAGAATATGATTTGATCTGATTTACGCCAAATCTTTTTAGAATATTTTATTCCTCAATTTTAGCTCGACAAATTAGGAAGATTCAGCTACTATTAATTAGTATTTAATGATTGGTATAATGACTGTATGTGGACAGGGCGGGTAAATTAGAAACTATGCACATTTTTGGTAATAAGGTTTCATATATGGTATAGGAAAGAAAAAATCTCTTCTTTCAATACCCCGCCCAGTTCATTAACTCACCTGGTCCAGACTTTCCGCAATACCAAACAACCGCATTTTTTTTCCGAATTAATCCCCACCCTTCATCTCACTTGATCCAATGATCGACAACTAATATTGTGTTCCCCTTATAACTGTCCGAAACGACCACCCCTACCCTAAAATCGAGTCCGAAACTTAAATAGTGCCTTTTTGAACACAAAATACATTTTTACTGTTAAAAAAAAGTTACATAACTACATAATTCGCAGTATAATACTGCGAATTACTTTAACGGAAAGTTAGCCGTTAAAATGATTCGCAGTATTATACTGCGAATTATTAAAAAAATAATTTTTTTAACACTTCGCAGTATAATACTGCGAACAACCCACCAAAATAAAGAAGCAACGTTCGACTCCTAACTTCCTGTGGTCCCCACTATATCTGTGATATTTTTGATTTTTTATTCATATAAACAAAGTTGAATTCTCCATTGATTATTATTCTATCTTACTTAAGTTCTTTTCTCAATATTTTAATAAAACATGCTTTCATAACTAATTTTCAAATGCCAATCTAAAATAAAGGGGAAATCAAGTGTTCGTTTTAATCCTTATTTATATGACATCCTTGCTATTTAATTACATTTGAATATTTTATTCATTCTATAAGGATATAATTTTTATAACATACTGAAATTAACATTGAACTATTAAACTATTATATAAGTAGAATTAGAGAAAGTATAAGAAAAAGAATTAGACAAAGTATTAGAATAACTATTGAAAAAAAAGAAATTATTTTAATATTTATTTTAGTCGCACTTATCTATAAAAAATTAACATCTTAATTTGTGCCAACTGAATCAGTGTTTTAAAAGGCGTGGCGTAAGGGGAGGCGTTTTATATATGCCTCAGCAAGACGTAATCCCTGAGGCACTGGGCGTAAGCCCCATATGTATTTAATTTTTAATATTTTATAAAATAATATAATTACGGTAAATATTAATAAACAAGTAAAATTGCATAAAAATTGAAAAAAACTATAAAAATATGATATATATATATATATATATATATATATATATAAGATGTGCTCCATCCCCCAAAAAAAGCTACTCAAAAAAATATATTATATGCTACTTAGAAGTACAAGTAACTTGAGTCGAAAAGAATAAAGTTTTCTACATGGAGGAACAGAAAAGATGACTAAACTGCAATTTGAACCTTGAACTTGCTGCTATGAAGGAGAACGAACTTCTCTTTGTATTTGTAAAAAAAAAAATAGAAAAATCGTTGCTTTTGGGAGATATTAACAGACTAGCGGACAAGATAAAAAATTGAGAAATACCATGAATTAAGGCTTCAATCAATAAAAAAAGGTCTTGACGTTTAAATTTAATGCATTTCAGTTCCTTTTTAATTTTTTGAGTAATTACCAAGCTGACGTTTGAAAAATTGGATATTATATGAAGGACTAATTCACAAATTTTGTTTTGATTTGAAAAGGCCTCTAGGACTTACACCTCAATAAAAAAATGCACCTCAAACGCCTCGGAGTACGCCCCGGAAAAAAGATGTGAACGACGTATTTGAATGTAGGTAAGACTATCATGTTTATCCATGAGGATTAAGGCTATTTCAACTAGGAGAATTATGTATACTATCAAATTTAGTTTCTTGTACTATGTCACCGCAAACTTAATATAACTAGTTTATTTTGGACCAAAAAAAAAATATCATATCTCTTGCAAGTAATCAAATTAAAAATAAATAAAATACGATCTTCGGAAAAGAGGTCCCCACCAAATTAAAAAATTAGAGAGAGAAAAATGAGAAGAAGTTCAATGAAATGGGTTGATATAAAAAAATTGCAAAATTGCAACCGTAGAACGTGTATTTGACTATTTGGCCATAAAGAGATTAGCTAATATGTGTTGTTGAATTAGAAAGCATTAATTAAAGGAACATAGACACCAAAAAGAAGCTTCCAGAAGGTGAACTTCCTCCCTTGTCAATCTTGTGTTACTTGGAACCTTCGTGAGGTTTCATACATTGAATATTGAATTATTGGTCATAATCCAATATCTTTTTATACATGCTTATCCATATATTAAAAATAATCACATTACTATTTACTAATGCCATAATTTGCTATATATAAGAATAATAATGAGTAGAGTGAATAACTATACATAATTTACGTGAACTTTTACTAATACTTTTTTCAGTTTAGATAAGTATGTAATTTTATCAATTTATCCTTCAGATAAGATTGACAATATTAAAGGTCTGTTCTTTTTCTCGTTTGAAAATTTCATATCATTAACATTTGACCAAAGGCTTAAGATGTAATCGTTATTATTACTAAGTTTCAAATTTTGTGCCAAATAAAAATATTTATTAGCGATACTCCCTCCGGTCCAAAATAAGTGATTTTTTGGATGTTTTTATACAGATTAAGAAATCCATCTTTTAGCATTAATTAGCAATAAAATTGACCATATTAACCTTTAATTAGCATTAATTAACAATAAAACGAACACTTGATTTCCTCTTTATTTTAGATTGGCATTTGAAAATTAGTTATGAAAGCATGTTGTATTAAAATATTGAGGAAAGAACTTAAGTAAGATAGAATAATAATCAATGGAGAATTCAACTTCGTTTATATGAATAAAAAATCGAAAGTATCACAGATATAGTGGGGTTGTTCGCAGTATTATATTGCAAAGTGTTAAAAAAATTATTTTTTTAATAATTACTTTAACGGCTAACTTTCCGTTAAAGTAATTCGCATGTAGTTATGTAACTTTTTTTTTTAACAGTAAAAATATATTGTATGTCCAAAAAAGCACTATATAAGTTTCGGACTTCCCCAAAACCCCTCTCAGATCATCCCCCTCTACCTTCTCTCAGCCTCCGCCACACGCCATCGCCGGGATTCGCCCACCGCGGCGACCAACCTCCAACTAGCCCCAAATTATCACCAGATATTTCTTGCTTTCTCCTCTTGACCATCCCACATTTAGCTTCTTCCAGAACCTCAATGAATCCTTCGAATGTAGATCTAGGAACTGAACCCTAGCCTCCACTCGGTCCTTCTTTATTTCCTCGATCGATCTGCTCTCTTTTACGGTTGAGACTTATATCAGTAGAAAGCTGCTTATCAGAGCTATCCACTGATGTAAGATTCACTCCGTTTCTCGGAGGTCAGATTTTGGTCAACCAGCCGTTGACCGGCCAGAACTTTTTCTAAGGTCACCTCTTTTGCTTCATCTCGAGATCAAATGGGTGTAACTCATTCACTTTCTTCTTTTCTTGTTTCATTTTTGTGTGTGTATTTGTTCTGTTAAATACAATGGTGTCAAATCATGTTTCAGATTGATTAAGTGTTAATTGCAGAATTTTTTATTAGTTGATAAATGAGTATAAAAATTCAATTAGGCGTATCTTGATTACTTTGTTTAGCATGAACTGTTGTTTGATTAAAATTGACTTGTCTATTTGATTAGTCGTTCATTTTTCTTTCTGTTTTCGTTTTGTTGATTTGAGCCTGGGTTTTAGGGATTTGGATAAAAATAAATCTAAAAAGGAAAAGTGATAAGAACAGAGGGCAAAGAGTGTAATTATAAAAGTTGAAGGGGTATTTGGGAAACTAAACTAAGGCTGTTAACAACCTGGAAAGTTCCAGGAGATAGGGAAAGGACTATTTTGTACTAGAAAAGAGTAAAAGGGGTCGGGTTTTAGGGGTAAGAGAAGTATTAACTAAAAGAAGAGGGATGTAAAAGAAAGAAATAACTGAAAAAGATTCTCTGCATTTTTATGTAACAGGACACTCTTCACACCCATATAGGGACCGCTTCACTCTCACTCATCTACATTCACACTTTTCATACACTCACGCTCCAAAATACCAAAAAAGGGTGAAAATTCTGAAATTCAGGATTCCAGATCTGAAAAGCTCTAAGTAGATTTTAGGTCGGTTTTTTTTAATTAAAAACAATACAAAAAAAAAAAAAACTGTAGCTGCTTCTATTTGGTTCAAAACAAATCCTCTGCATCTCTGGGCTTCAAAATTGGATCTCGTTGGGATTATCTGCTATTTTATTGCTGTTCTCTATCAACTAGTAGCTGGATTTACTTCTGGCCTTTTTGGCTATTCTAAGATCTCTTATTACTGTTCAGGTACTGAATACTTTTCTGATTAGGTGTTCATCTCTAGAATCGAACTAGAATATGTTCATTTTGGATTGATAGTATGTGAAATGTGAATCCTGTTTTTTCTATGCCAAGTTTGGTGTTGTTCCACTGTTGATTTGTATATTATGACTGTTAAATGTGAATTTAATAAAAAAATGCTATCGATTGTAGTAATGGGTGATAAGAGGCGGCTGTTATTGTCTTGTTTGGCTGTGACTTACAGATTTAATCATTAATTGGTCAGGTTGTTAAATTTGAAGCCAAAAAGTGGGATTAAACACTCTGATGATGGGCATGCTTGAATTAAGAGCTGAGCATCTTCTGTTTATGTTTGGATATTGTTATAAATAAACTGTAAGTATAGTAAAACTACTTATTCCTTGTTGATTTCATTAAGGATTGTAATTAAGAGGCTTAGTTGTAAATTCTAGGATTTTAGTTAGTTGTGAAATTCAAATGCAAGCTTTGGAGATGATGCTTATTCGCAGTTAGTTTTCTGATAGCATGAAGATCTGGATAAGGATAGAAAATCATTCTAATCACAATATTTGAGTCATTGTTATGATTATTAAAATTTGGCTATTTTGCCATTTGAATGCATATATAAACACAATCACGATTCTTTTTTATTGGTTATTAACGCCAATTCCTTTTGTTTGCGTAGAACTAGAAATGAATCTGGCAAAAGTCAGAGTAGTGGCTAGTATAGACAATTATTGGCCATAATCGTAACTGGAATGGTGGCCTTACATATGGCCTGACTTTGGGCCTAAAATAGGTTACAGAATCCAACACTCGTCCATCACGCCAGCTGGGCCTGTTACTGGGCCCATTTGCATCTCTCACCTGATTCACCAGATTCAAGAAGGCAAAAGGAAACATGTTAATCGTTGTGATCAATTTCCCTTCACTATTAGCTGATTGTCTTTCGTAAAATTGAGTAGCTATTAATAAGCCCAGACTTCGACAAACTATCTCGTAGCTTCATGAACATGAATGAGATGCCTTAGAAATTAACTAATAATACAACCTTAGCTGAAGTAATTGCACATCTTGCTCAATAATTCATTCCATAATATTCAAACTCTCTTATGTAATCTCTTCTGTGTTTCGCAGACTTTAATAGAGTTAAAAATTTTCTTTATTTGGGATTTAAAATAAATGGTGACTTGGGACACCGTAAATAATTATTCCAAATGGCAACTCTATAAAAATAAATTAAATTAATCCCATTTTAATAATATCACTTAAATTGAAAAAATTCCTTTCTCCCTAAAAAGAAAGTATGACAGCTCTGGCGACTCTGTTGGGGATCGAACCCCAGAATCTCTGGTTCAGGGTTCAGAATTCGAGCTTGTAATGTGATTATACTGGCTTTATTGATTGTATGATATTACTGTGTTTGTGAGTCTAATGTGCTAATTGCCGCCCATTTACCGCTTTGATATTATTTGAACTGTATAAGCTGTCTTCTTACGCCTCCTTCTGAGTCTTCTGAATTTATGGTGCACACGTGCACGTCACTTTTCTGTTATAGGTCATACCAATTAAAACGGGTCTCGTTCAGTAACCAGGCCGGATAGACTTTTGTGCTCCCGGTACGCTGTTCCCACCTCGGCTCGAGTTGTCCGCTTGGGTAAGCCGGGTCTAAAGCACATCCCCATAATTTAAACCTAGAATAACATAGCCTCATGCCAAATCCCTAGTAGGAACATTTGTTTGCATCATGTGCATTTGATTTTGGGGACCCAACACCAGTGTTGGGTCCGTCTAGGACAAGTGTATCCAAAATTACAAGACTATCCTGATGCATCTTACGTGCTACTAGTGAATTTTATTTGATCTAATCTGCATGTTGACCGATTTTTAGAATAGGGAGAGAAAAGTTTCAAAAGCAAGAATGAGAGGTAAGAGAGAGAAAATTCATCACGTTTCTAAAAATTATAGTATTTGAAAAATTCTGAAACTCTGTCGAATGTTAAAAAAAGAAAAGAAAGGTCATTTCAAAATGAGCCAAAATTCTTAAGTGTCATGTTTTCCTTGTTTTGTCAAAAATTACGAACTACGCGGGTCAGATTATCATCGGTCATGAGATACGTAGGCAACCTTCGTAGGGTTCGGCCCTATTTTTTTGCAAAAGTAACCAAAAAACATATGTGCCCAGTGTTTGTGTCAAAACAAATAAGCCGACCCAACTTCAGTTAATCCTGAGCCGTTTTTTGTCGGAATAGCCTTAAAACATCTTCAAATTGTTAAAGCGCTATTCTCGCAAGAACGGACATATTTGTCAATTGGGTGTCACTTTTATCATAATGTCCTCCCCTAGGCCCTAAAGCTTTCCTTGGAAGTACGAAGGGGCCATAGTTGCAAAATAGCCACCTTTTCCTTGGCCACAATTGCAAAAATAGCCACCCTCTCTTTGACTTTTCTTAAAAATTGGGTTATTTGCAAAAGATTGTTTTGCAAAAAGAGTGCATTGGTTTTGTCTTTTAAACTAGTGTCAATCCTAACCTTAACCACCTATAGGTACAATATGAGCACTGTCCAGAACACACCGTTGACGGTTGTAGACGAGGCTCCACTTCAGCTTCAGATGTGGTGGTATGGCTTGGGGCAAGACGGGCGAAACTGGGTCACCAAGCACATAGGAGCATTCACGGATATTATGAAGTTAAACCACGGGATGATTTGATCGAGGCACTAGTGGCCTTTTGGGATCCCGTTCACAATGTCTTTCGCTTCTCTAATTTTGAGCTCACTCCCACCTTAGAAGAGATAGCTGGATATCCTGGGTTTGGCATGGATTTGAGAAGCCAGAAGCTCATATTCCCAAGGTCTCTCTCTGTACATCGGTTCTTCGATCTTCTGAACATCGGTAAGAAAATCCGAAAGACCAACATAGTCGAAGGGTGCTGTTCTTTCTACTTCCCTTACTCTAGGTTCAGGCAGCCAAATGGATTTGAAATACATGAAAAGGGCCTTAACAACAAGCAAAATAAGGACACATGCAGATTCACCGCCGGTTCGCCTTCATAGTGACATTTTTGGGAATTATGGTCTGCCCAAATGCGGAGCGGACAATTGATACCCGCATAGACAAGGGTTGTACATGTCCTCACTACCAAAGAATATCACACTCTTGCCCCGATCATTCTATCAGACATCTATGGGGCGTTGACTCTGTGTAAGTTCGGGGCAAAATTCTTCGAAGGGTGCAATGTTTTATTGAAAATGTGGTTGATTGAGCATCTTCGGCATCACCCCAAGTTCATGAGCTATGTTCCAAGCAAGGATAATTTCATTGAGAGTTACGAAGAAAGAGTAAGAGATTACAACTCGCCAGAAGGGGTGAAAGCCTGGATATGCCTCCTAAGATATTTAAACGCAATTCAATTTGAGTGGACTTTGGGATGGCTCCCGGTAAGAGAGGTGATACACACATCGGCCTTGAAAAGTTATTTGATACTGTTGGGCTTGAGAAGTGTCCAGCCCTATGCACCACAAAGAGTTCTGAGACAGCTAGGAAGGTACCAGGTAGTGCATGAGGATTAAGATTTGAGTGTGCAGGTGATTGAGCTACACCTAGAATCCCCACTCCCCAAGGCTTTAATTCAGAAAATTTGGGATGGTTGTCGCTACTTGAAAGATGATACCCAAGTGCCGGATCCTGCAAGGGGTAAGGTAGATCCGGGTTATGCTATGTGGTTTGGGAAGAGGTACTGTGTAGATTATGAGCTCGAGCCTGAAAGGCGCGCATGTTCAAGCCTTTGATGATAAGATCCAAGAGCAGTTGGCCTGGGGAGAAAAGGAATTTGGATACCAGGCAACTATCCATGCTTTAGAAAAAAAGCTGAGAAACCTCAATTCTGAGAAATACTTACAAGCACAAGAAGCTGAATGTGAAAAGAAGAGTCAGATCCGCAAAAATGAAGTCTTCTACGCTCAACTTCAACTAGTGAAGAAAGCCTCTGAAGTGCAGGTCAGAAACTAGAAAGACCAAAGAACTATTGCCAGTCTGCTAGAAAAAATGCAAGATTATGATGCCACTCTTGAAAATACTGAAAAGGCATTGGGAAAAGCCAAAAAAAAGACTGGCCAACTAAAAGAGGAGACAAATAACTGTGTGAGGTTGTCACAGCAGACGAAGCAACATCACGAAGAAGTGGTCTTCGCCCTTAGGAAAGAATTGGGTGCCCTGGAAGAGGCGTTCGGTCGGTAGTCCAAGGAATTTGAAGTAGAAAGGAAACATTGCTACGCGTTGCTCAACAAGCTGGAAGGTGATGTAGTAAACCTGCAAAACCAGAACAATAGAACCGGGCGAGTAGTGGAAGTCTAAGAACAGCAGATTATACGATTGTTCCAGGAACCGGATGCTACTAAGCTCAGAATCAAAGAAATAGCTGACTACACCACAATGAAATGCAACAAATGTGAAGATATGACTAAAGCTATGTTCTCAGCCTTGGCGATAGCTTTCGCTCACAAGGTCATGGCCGATCAAGAATTTCTTTACGTCAAGCTGGCAGATAGATGATTCCTTGGGCCCCAATTGGAGTGTTCTTCGGAAGTCTCGAGTCATTTCCCGTTGTATTAGTTTTCTTTATCGAGTCTGTATGTTTTGTTTTCTTAATCGAGTTTGTATGTTTTGTTTTCGCATAGAGTCTGTTTGTTGTCCATTTCGAGTCTGTTGTTGTTTTAAGTCTATATGTCCTTCCTAGAGTTAGTGTTTGCTGTCATTTCGAGTCTTTGTAATGAAAACCCAAAATTCTTTCTTTTATTTTTACATTATTTTCCTGAACTACGTAATTGTCAGATTCCTGTGGCGTCATGATACGTAGGCAATACTCATCGGATGTGATCATAGCTATAAATAATTTGAGTGAGAATAAAATAAACAAAAGAGAAAAACAAAAAGCGACAAAAACAAATGAGAGAAACAAAGAGTGACAAAACGAGGGGAAAACAAATTAAGAGTGAAGAAATCAGTAGGACTAGGAGAGAGCGTTAAAACCTAAAGAGAGCAGAAAAGAAAGCCAAGATGGAACATGCGACCGTTCAAACACAAGGTAAAAACATCTAACAATTTAGGTGCATTGCATCTCAACATGCGATTTCCTATTTGTTAAATGTCTCAAACTAACAAGGTTATTGTGTGTGCCAATTAGTTAGGTTCTATTTAGGTGGTTGGTTTTGTTGGTAATCTGGCTTCCCATCCATACTTCACCAGATCAAAAGGAAAGGTACCTATGGCTTCCGAAAGTAGTCTACCAATTATCAACCCCGAAGATAGCCTAACACCGGTTATTCCACAGCTGGAGTCAGCTACTACTGAAGAAAACAGAATGCTACGCCTCCGCATGATAGAGATGTGGGACGCATGGTCTAACGGGAGGGAACCATCGAGTGTAATCCTAGGTTTCCCGAGTTGATCCCGAGATTAAGTGGGGCTTCTAACATCCCTATGTCCAACCCGTTATCCCATGCAGGTACCCCCCAATGCCGAATAATGGTCCCTACATGCCTTTTGTGGTTCGCCTTCCGGCGCCGGTTTCTAGGGCATCGCCAGTAATGTTCTCCACAACACCTGTCTTCACCGCGGCGTAGCGAACTGTATCGAGGTTGTATATTGAGCCTCCGACTTTTACATTCCAGGGTCCACAGTTTCAACCAGACAAGACTATGTCACCCCGGACTCATACACTCAACCTGCACAGTATGAGTTCCGGGCTAAACAAGAAAGAATGGACAAGAATCCCGAGCAAGAAGAAATGGCTCAAAAATGAAAAGCTTGGAGCAGAGTTTAAAGAATATGTAGGGCTTGATTGGCCAAAATAGTGTCTCTTACTCTGATTTGTGCATGTTTCCCTATGTCCACTTGCCAGCTGGTTTCAAGACGCCAAAATTTGAAAAGTACGATGGGCACAGAGACCTGATCACTTATTTGAAAAGATATTGCAACCAGCTAAGGGGCGCTGGTGGAAAAGAGGAGCTTTTAATGGCATACTTTGGAGAGGTCTTGTAGGAATTTCCTCCAAAATATATGGACCAGAAAATCGCTCATTAGGCACGTATGGGACGACCTTGCCAAAATTTTTTCAGCCAGTTCCAGTACAATGTGGACATTGCTCCGGATAGAAACTCCTTTTAGATCTGAAAATAAAATCCACAAAAAGTTTCCATGAATATGTTGTTAAGTGGTGCGAGCAGGCCGCCCGTGTGAAGCCTCCAATGGATGAGACAGAGATTGTCACGATTTTCTTACAGGCCCAAGAGTCAGACTACTTTCAGAACATGATGTCTTCTATGGGAAAGGCATTCACTGTGGCCATAAAGATCGGATAATGGTTGAAAATAGTTTGAAGGAAGGATGGATATTGAGTCAGGCAGCCGTTAAAGCCACATCAGAAGCCATCCAGAATGGCTCGGAGGGTCCAGCAAATCGGAAAAGAGAGAAGAGGGAGCCATGATGGCTTCAAGCTCGAGGGGGTCCCTTAACCAATCTTATATGCCACCTGAACCCCACAAAACTACTACCCACATCATGATGTTGCATTCCCCGTGGAACTGCCTCCCTATGCGGTGATGAATGCACAACCTTACACACGACCACAACAAAATTACAACCAAAATCGAGCTCCACCTCCCAGAGTTAATCGTCCTACCAAGTTCCATATAATCCTCTCCCACCAGAAAATGCACATTAGTACATTCCCCCCACTTCACCCCCATCAGTGCAGAAGCTGATCCGATTGGGTTTACTACAACCTGTGGCTCCAAATAGGACAAAACCCGAGTCCCCGATATACCGGGCTGAAGCTAGATATGAATATCACTCGGGGGTGGTAGGCCATGACACAGAATATTTTTGGCCCTCAAGAGCTCAGTTAGAGATTTGATCGAAGCTAAAATCATAGTTCTGAGGGATGAAGAGGCTCCCAATGTGATCGATAATCCGTTTCCTGCCCACAACAATGTGCCGATTATTGGTATGATTTGTGATGATAAAGAATTTAACCCGGATCTGAAAGCCATTGTTGCCATTGCTACTTCTGAGGCAAAACCTAAAGCAGCAAAGTCGGCAAAAATTAAAAAGAAAGTGGCTCCGTCCCTAAGGTTGTTGAAACTAAAGCTGAGCCAGCACCCGAAAAGAAGTTGGTTCTTTATGTTCCAAAAGAATTGAAGAAAGAATAGCCCGTCCTCAGTGTCCCAAAGAAAGTGAATGAAAGAAAGATCACATTGAACGTGCCATAGTTGTATGTACCAAAAGGGAACATCGCAGGTGCCACAGGGCCCAAGAATACCACCAAGGCTGCCCGAGTCTATGTTTATTAGCCCCGCACCACAAAGTCCAATGAAAGATCCTACTGCGTTCCTTTGGAATTATAACAAAATGGTTGTCACTTACAAAGGAAAAGAAGTTGCGGGGACGTCAATGAGATGACTCGATCTGGGAGGTACTATACCCTGGATGAGTTTAGGAAAGCTAAACAAAATAGGGACAACCTGCTGCCACCAAAGAAACCCGTGAGCAATGAATAAGCGGAGGAATTCTTTAAGAAAATGAAAACTTCGGAGTACTTGATAGTCGACCAACTTTGGAAGACTCCCTCCCACATATAAATTTTATCTCTCTTGTTAAGCTCATATGAACATAGAAAGATGTTACTCAAAACTTTGAATGAAGCTTATGTCCCAAATAAAACTACTGTTGCACAATTGGAAAGAATGGCCGAGAGGTTCTCCGAAGTCAATAAGATCTCGTGTAGCAACAATGATTTGCCTGCAGAGGGAGCTGCATGCAACAAAGCCCTTCACTCGACTGTTAAATGTAAGGGCTACTATGTGAAAAGAGTAATGCTAGATGGTGGGTCCGGAGTAGATATTTGTCCCTTCTCAATGCTCCATAGGATAGAAATTGGTACAGAAAGAATTCGGGCCAACAATGTGTGTGCAAGCCTTCGATAGGGTTAAGAGGGATACAATCGGAGAAATTGATCTAGTTTTAACTATTGGCCCTGTGGACTTTGAGGTGACATTCCAAGTCTTGGACATGGAAACCTCGTAAAATTTTCTTCTCGGCAGGCCGCGGATTCATGCCGCCGGAGCTATTCTGTCCACTGTTGATCATATGGTCAAGTTTGAGCATGACAATCAATAAATCGTTGTCTATGGAGAAGACGGGCAATCAATTTACCGGGACCCTTTAGTCCCGTGTCTTGAAGCTAGGGAAGGCAGTGAGCACATCGTGTATTATGCTTTTGAAATTGTGATCGCTGACCAGTTTGAAGAAGGGGCCTGCTACCTCAACCTTGTTTGTCTAGTGCTTCAAATATAGTTGCTACCCAAATGATCATAAATGGGTACAAGCCTGGAAAGGGGCTCAGGGCATCTCTATAGGGCATTACTAAGCCCATATCCCCGGTCATGAATGAGAAGCTTTTTGGGTTAGGTTTCAGAGCTATATCAACTGACAAAACTTAGGCTAGTAAACGAAAACAAAACGGATGGGTCCTGTCAAACCCTATCCCACATCTGCCCGTCATTTGGCAAATCAAAGTATGTGGAGGAAGAAGAAGAATCGTTCACAGCCGAAGAGATAGATGACATTTGTGGAAATATAAAACAAATGTTATATAATTCCAATATGGTCCATCCAGGGGAAGGCACAAGCCGTGCCCAGGTGCAGTACATGGGACCAGATTCCAAGCTCCAAAACTGGGAGGCTACCCCATTCCCCGTCAGGCGGGAATCTCGATAGTTCGGTCTTGCTGCTTTTTTTACATTTTGGATTATTTCAGGGTGTAATCCGAATGTTTTTACTTTATTGTCTTTAATTATGATGTAAACCCTTTTATCTTTCCAAATTCAATGAAATGAAATCAATATTTCATCATTCATGAATGTCTTTTTTTTTCTTTTTCTAATTTTGTTACTTTTCTTACCTTCTTCTTTTTCGGTTCTCATAATATGGACTTACATGACATGCTTGCGGACTTTAGGCCCAGATCCTAAAACACTATCTAGTTTTGAAATAATGAATCAAGAGCCAGAATATGATGAAGATGAAGCTTTTAAGGAAATAAACAGAGAACTAGAACAATTTGAGAGTAAGCCTAAGCCAAACTTAAATAAAACCGAGCCAGTTAATTTGGGCAGTTCAGAAGAGGTCCAAGAAACAAAGATAAGCATTCACGCTGATGCAAAAACTAGGGACACCCTGATCCAACTGTTGTTTGAGTTCAAAGACATGTTTGCATGGTCAAACATGGTCTTATGATGATATGCCAAAGCTGAGTGTTGATTTGGTGGTACAAAAATTGCCTACCTATCCCGGTTATCCACCCGTCCAACAGAAGCAAAGAAAGTTCAAAAGTGACATCAGTGATAAGATTAAAGAAGAAATCATAAAGCAATTGAAAGCTGGTGTGATCCGAGTGGTTCGATACATCACGTGGTTGGACAATGTGGTACCAATGCCAAAGAAAGACGCGAAAACCCAAGTTTGTGTTGATTACCAGGATATGAATTAAGCAAGTGCTAAGGATAACTTCCCATTGCCAAATATCCACATCCTCGTCGATAATTGTGCTAGACACAAGATACAGTCTTTCGTGGATTGTTATGCTGGGTAACTCCAGGTTCTGATGGATGAAGACGATGCAGAAAAGACCGTTTTTACCACACCTTTGGGCACATACACTACAACAAAATGGGTCTTTAGCGCAATATAAAACGACTTTAGTGGCAATAACAATAGCCGCTATATCTTTTATCGGCCATTGGCGTTTAGCTGCTGATGTTGGGTTCGGCAAAGCCTTTAGCGACCTTTCTGATAAAAGCTAGTAAAAAGTATGATTTATTACCACTAAAAGTCATTAATTTTAACGGTAATTATTTGCAGAAAGCTGCTCTTACAAATATAAAAACTATAGAGATCTAATGAAAGAAAAATGGAAAACTCAATCTCAATTCCCACATTTAGCCTAGATATTTGTTTCTACCAGAGGATATGAAATTTTCAAATAGATGCACAAAATGGAGAAAACGAAAAAAGAAAAGGGGGATAGAAACACAACACTTGTTTGTTAGCCACGAACCTCTTTGAGAGCATCCACTTGATAAAAATAAAGAAAATCTAAGTTTCAAAAGAATTATCACCCTAACAGCATAAAATAATGCAATTTAAGAAAACATAAAAATTACATGTCATTAAACAATAAAATGGCAAAAAACAAAAAGGCCCACTGTTAAATAGTCCTGCTCTCACTAATGACTAAAGCAAAGATTTTAAAGCATGCCATAATTTTCTGATAATTCTCATGATGTCCTTAAACAGACAAAGGTATTGTATACGTGTTTGTTAACCGTGAACCTCTCTCTGAGCAATCGGCCTGAAATAGAAAAATTTAAAATCACAAAGTTACATCCATTTAATCACAAAATAAATAAAAATAACTTTTCAATTTTACATAAAAAATGAAAGAGTAAGGGTATACTATGATAATCCTACTCTTCAGAGATGTTCATTTTAATTATGGATGGATTTGAAACACTCTAAAAAAAACAAAAAGTTACAGTTGGAACCGTCAATCGTAAGCATCTCAAACAATATTATGAAAGAACACAAATTGTACTTCATAAGAAGAAAATTATTTTATATTAGCTTGAAGTTCAGAAAATATATGTACATTCCGAATGAGTATCACATAAGCATTTCAAATATTTGTAAAATAAACGTTACTATTGAAATTTCGGATATCATTAAATCGAACATTTCTTAAATTTTATTTGATTGGGATTAAAAATTTACTCGGTTCCCAGAAGAGTGCCATATATATTATGCATCATGATGTGTGTGTGTATATGTATATATATATATATATATATATATATATATATATATATATATATATATATATAATGAGTAATGAAAGAGATTGAAGAACATACATACCTCATGACAATTCAAAAAAATCAAAATACCTAGCTTCCTCAGCTGTTGGCTGTGCTCAAATTCTCACAAATCAAAATTGTCTCGTTCTTTCCATCTCAATTTACTACCAGAGATTTAAACGGGCAATGCATGTGAAGCGTAATATTCCCTTCCACTCTTGCAGGGTTAGTTCATTAGATACATCATGTGTGTCTAAGAAAGATGTTGAATTGTATTGCACATCCTCTTTAGTGTGATGTAATTATCATTTGTTTATCTTCAAAATTACTTTTTACTTTTGTAAGTAACTCAAACTGCTTTTTTTCGTTTGTAAATATGTATGTTAGGAGATGCATTTTGTCTACAATGATAGCCCCTCTTATTTCCCTTGGAATGGCCTGATATCCGGTATATTATTAATAAACTTAACCATAAAGTGAAAATTCCTGGATGTTTCACATATCTCGAAAGAAGTTTGACATGTTTCAAACATGTGTCAGGATGTCTCAAACATACAAAAGTCACATGATTAAAAATCTGGGATATAAACAATAGAGGTCTGAAACATCTTGTGTCTCAAACATCATATTGGATGTCTCATATCAACCTTTCTTTCTTAATCAATCTTTCCCATCTTAAAGGGTGTCAGCATACATCTATAAAATAGTATATTTTTAATATATATACATATATCGATACTGTCACGATCCGAAATTCCCACCTTCGGGACCGTGATGGCGCGCCTAACATTTCACTTGCTAGGCAAGCCAATGTTAGAGAGCCGTTAAGCCATTTTTATTCAATTTCAATAAATAAAGACAATTAAGCCAAAATAAAATAAAACTGAGCGCAGAATAACATGAATGCCCATAATATCTACTACAATCCGGATTTGGAGTCACAACTCACGAGCTTCTAGAATCTTCTACAAACATAGTCTGAAAGAAATACAATGGTTTTGAACGAAATAAACAGTAAAATAAGGAAAATAGAAGGGGACTTCAAGGACTGCGGGCGACAGCAGATTTACCTTGAGTCTCCAACGAGCAAATCTAAGCTGCTACGCCTCACGAACAGCTAGGGCCGATTCCAAAGTCTGCACAAGATGTGCAAAGTGTAGAATGAGTACAACCGACCACATGTACTCCGTAAGTTCGAGCTAACCTCGACGAAGTAGTGACGAGGCTATGACAAGACACCCACGTAATAAACCTGTGCAAATCACAGTATATGCGCAAGATAACAACAAATAGAAACTAAACATGTACTATTGGGAGCGGGACATGATAAATGGGGATACAAGATACGAGAAATACAGCGGAAATGATAACCAGAACAGTCAATATGCCTTTAACTAGTAAAAGCAATTAAGCACAATGAAGAAAATTGCACGGCATCACAATTCGTGCTTTTACTCAACCTCACAATGAAACAAGGATACTGCACGGCATCACCCTTTGTGCTTTTACTCTTACTTTCAGTATAAATCAATAGATACGACACGACATCACCCTTCGTGCATTAACTCTCATAACATGGCACGCCATCACCCTTCATGCATTAACACTCACAATATGGCACGGCATCACCCTTCGTGCATTAACACTCTCCCTTACCATAAACTAATGAACAAGTAATAACAGGGAGATAGGATCAACAAGAACAAACCTTACTTCAACAATGGTTCCGCAATACTAATCTCAACTTTAGAAACAATACTCAATTATCACAAAAGCCCATAAACACGGTAAGAACGATCAATTTAACAAGTAACTAGTCCAAGCATGGATAACATGATCAAAGTAAGCAATAATTACAAGGAACAAGTCCCACCCGCATGCTTTAACCCGACAACAACGCATAAGTACTCGTCACCTCACATATACGTTGTACCCAACATATACATGTATCAAATAGACAAACAAGTCCTAATCCCTAAATTCAAGGTTAACCACGACACTTACCTCGCTCTAAAGATCCACTCAAAGCTCAACCACAGCTTTACCTTTCAAACAAGCCTCCGAACCAATAGAGTCTAGCAAATTACCAACCAAAGGATTCAAATTAAGCCTTAGGAACTACCCACGATTGCAAAGAATTCAATTTAAGTCATTATTGAAAAAAGTCAATAAAAGTCAACTCCCGGGCTCGCTTGGTCCAAACCTGAAATTCGGACCAAAGCCCGATTATCCGTTCACTCCCCGAGCCCGGTTATGTAATGTGTTTTGGAATCTGACCTCAATTTGAGGTCTATATCCCAGTTTTTCAAAAATCCCTAATTCTACCCAAACCCCCAATTTCCACCATGAAAACACTAGATTTTAGGTTGAAAACTTATAGAATGTATTGAAATAATGAATGAAAATAAGTTAGAATCACTTACCAATGATATAGGGAAGACGAGTTCTTTGAAAAATCGCCCCTAGGATTTTCTTGTTTTGAAAATTTGAAGAATGAACAAAAATTCCGCTTCTCAGCTAATTGATCAGTCGTAGATGTAGCATTTGCGACCTAGGGTTCGCAGATGTAACATTTGCGACCTAGGGTTCGCAAATGCGTACCCATGCAAAGAAACAATCACAAATGCGAAGTTCTCTCATTTCTACTGTCATCGCATTTGCGATGATTGGTTCTCGCAAATGCGAACATTGATCTCCCGCAAATGCGACCGTTTGATCGCAATTGCAATCACTGTACCCCCCTGCCCCACTTCGCAAATGCGAAGTCTTGTTCGCAAATGCAAACTTGAGGAGACCCAGCTGCTCTTCGCAAATACGATGAGTTGCTCGCAAATGCGAACCTATCAGAGGTCGCAAATGCGAAGCCTGACCTCGCAATTGCGAGGTCTGAGGCCTGCACCAGAACCGGAACACACTAGCATGTTCCTTAGTCCAAAATTCACTCTGTAGCCTATCCGAAACTCACCCGAGCCCTCGGGGCTCTAAACCATTATGCACACTAGTCTAAAATATCATACGAACTTGCTCGCACGATCAAATCGCCAAAATAACACCTAGAACTACAAATCGAACACCAAATCAAATGGAATTTTCAGGACAAACTCATGAACTTCTATTTTCACAACCGGACGTCCGAATCACGTCAAACCAATTCCGTTTCTCAACAAATTTGATAGACAAGTCATAAATATAGTAATGGACCTATACCGAGTACCGGAACCAAAATACATACCCGATATCCATAAAGTCAAACAATGGTCAAACTTTCAAAGTCATTAAGCTTTTAAACTTTCAAATTTCAACAATATGCGATAATTCGAGATAGGGACCTCTGAATTTGATTCCGGGCATACGCCCAAGTCCCAAATCACGATACAGACCCACCAGGACCGTCGAAATATAGATCCAGGTCCGTTTGCTCAAAATATTGGCCGAAGTCAACTCAAATGAATTTCAAAGCAAAAATTTCATATTTTATCAGTTTTTAACATAAAAGCTTTCCAAAAAAACACCCGGACTGCGCACGCAAATTGAGGAAGGCTAAAATGAGGTATTTGAGGCTTCAAAATGCAGAATTAAGTTCTAAAACATAAGATGACCTATCGGGTCATCACATTCTCCACCTCTAAAATAACCGTTCGTCCTCGAACGGACATAGAAAAGTACCCGAGCTGGTAAAAAGGTGTAGATATCTACTCCGTATGTTTGACTTGGACTCCCAAGTAGCTACCTCGACGGATAACTCCACTACATTGTACTGAGGGATAACTCTTCGATTTTAACTAACGAACCTGCCGGGCTAGAATAGCCACCGGCTCCTCCTCAATAATCAAATCCTCGTCCAATTGGACAGACTTGAAATCTAGCACATGGGATGGATCACCGTGATACTTCCGGAGCATGGACACACGAAAAATTAGATGAACTGCTGATAAAATAGGTGGCAATGCGAGCTTGTAAGCCACCTCACCCACTCTCATAAGAATCTCAAAAGGTCAGATATACCTAGGGCTCAACTTGCCCTTCTTTCTGAACCTCATCACACCCTTGATGGGTGATACCGGGAGCAACACTCTCTCTCCGACCATGAATGCAACATCACGAACTCTATGGTCGGCATAACTCTTCTTCCTAGACTGAGTTGTGCGATGTAGATCCTGAATAATCTTGACCTTATCCATGGCATCCTGTACCAAATCTGTACCCAACAACCGAGCCTCCCCCGACTCGAACCAGCCAACTGGCGAATGACACCGCCTCCCGTATAATGTCTCATAGAGAGCCATATGAATGCTCGACTGGTAGCTGTTGTTGTAGGCAAACTCTGCAAGTGGCAAGAACTGATCCCAAGAACCTCTGAAGTCTATAACACAAGTGCGAAGAATATCCTCCAATATCTGAATAGTGCGCTCGGACTGTCCGTTCGTCGGAGGATGAAATGTTGTGCTCAACTCAACCTGCGTGCCCAACTCATACTGTACTACCCTCCAGAAGTGCAAGGTGAACTGCGTACCTCGATCAGAAATGATAGACACGGGCACACCGTGAAGACGAATGATCTCGCGGATATAAATCTCTGCCAACTGCTCTGAAGAATAGGTAACTGCCACATGAATGAAATGTGTTTACTTGGTCAGCCTGTCCATAATGACCCAAACTACATCGAACTTCCTCTGAGTCCGTTGGATTCTAACAACGAAATCCATAGTGATTCGCTCCCACTTCCACTCAGGAATCTCTAACTTCTGAAGCAAACCACTAGGTCTCCGATGCTCGTAGTTTACCTGCTGACAATTTAGACACCGAGCTACATATGCAACTATATCCTTCTTAATCCTTCTCCACCAATAATGCTAACGCAAGTCCTGATACATTTTGGCGGCACCTGGATGAATAGAATACCGAGACCTGTGGGCCTCCTCAAGAATCAACTCACGAACATTAGGAACACAAATACAACCCTGCATCCTCAAAACTCCATCATCTCCAATAGTAACCTCCTTCGCATCACCGTGCCGTAGTGTGTCCCTAAAAACAAGCAAATGAGGGTCATCATACTGCCTCTCCCTGATGCGCTAAAACAAGGAAGACCGAGCGACTGTACAAGCTAGAACACGATTGGACTTAGAAACATCCAACCTCACGGACTGATTGGCCAAAGCCCGAACATCTAATGCAAGTGGCCTCTCACTGACTGGAATGTACGCAAGGCTGCCTATACTCGCTGACTTTCTACTCAAGGCATCGGCCACCACATTGGCCTTCCCGGGATGATACAAGATGGTGATATCATAGTCTTTCGATAGTTCCAACCACCTCCTCTGCCCTAAATTGAGCTCCTTTTGTTTGAACAAATACTGAAAGCTCCGATGATCCTCGAATACCTCACACGACACGCCGTAAAGATAGTGCCTCCAAATCTTCAGCGCATGAACGATGGCTGCCAACTCTAAGTCATGAATAGGATAATTCTTCTCATGAACCTTCAACTACCACGACGCATGCAATCAACCTGCCATCCTGCATCAATACCGCACCAAGTCCAATACGAGATACATCACAATATAGCGTGTAAGATCCTGAACTTATGGGCAACACCAACACTGGCGCCATAGTCAAAGCAGTCTTGAGCTTCTGAAAGCTAGCCTTACACTCATCTGACCATCTGAACAGGGCACCCTTCTGGGTCAACCTAGTCAACGGGGCTATTATAGATGAGAACCCCTCCATAAACCAACGGTAATAACCCGTCAATCCAAAGAAACTTCGGATCTCTATAGCTGAAGTGGGTCTAGGCCAGTTCTTAACTGCCTCAATCTTCTTAAGATCCACCTGAATACCCTCTGCTAATACAACGTGCCCCAAGAAAGCAACTCTCCAACCAAAACTCGCATTTTGAAAACTTAGCATATAATTGGTTCTCTCGCAGAGTCTGAAGTATGATCCGAAGATGCTGCTCATGCTCCTCTCGACTGCAGGAGTAGATCAAGATATCATCAATAAACACAATTACAAAGGAATCCAAATTAGGCTTGAACACCCAGTTCATGAAATCCATAAATGCTGCCGGGGCATTTGTCAGCCCAAATGACATCACTAGAAACTCATAATGCCCATATCGAGTCTGAAAAGCTGTCTTAGGGACATCGGATGCCCTAATCCTCAATTGATGGTAGCCAGACCTCAAATCAATCTTCGAGAACACTTTGGCACCTTGAAGCTGATCACATAAGTCATCAATAATCGGCAATGGGTACTTGTTGTTGATGGTGACTTTGTTCAGCTGCCGATAATCTATGCACATCCTCGTCGATCCATCCTTTTTCTTTACGAACAACACAGGCGCACCAGACCTCAAATCAATCTTTGAGAACACTTTGGCACCTTGAAGCTGATCACATAAGCCATCAATCCTCGGCAATGGGTACTTGTTGTTGATGGTGACTTTGTTCAGTTGCCGATAATCTATGCACATCCTCGTCGATCCATCCTTCTTCTTCATGAACAACACAGGCGCACCCCAGGTCAAGACACTAGGTCTAATGATTCCCTTATCAAGCAAATCCTGCAACTGCTCCTTCAATTCTTTCAACTCTGGCGGGGCCATGCGGTATGGCGGAATAGAAATGGGCTGAGTGCCCGGAGCCAAATCAATATAGAAGTCAATATCTCTATCGGGTGACATCCCTGATAGATCTGCAGGAAACACCTCCGGAAAGTCACGAACAACTGATACTGAATCCATGGAAGGAACCTCTGCACTAGAATCGTGGACATAAGCCAAATAAGCTAGACACCCCTTCTCGACCATATGCCAACCCGTCAATCCAAAGAAACTTCGGATCTCTGTAGCTGAAGTGGGTCTAGACCAGTTCTTAACTGCCTCAATCTTCTTAAGATCCACCTGAATACCCTCTGCTAATACAACGTGCCCCAAGAAAGCGACTCTCCAACCAAAACTCGCATTTTGAAAACTTAGCATATAATTGGTTCTCTCTCACAGTCTGAAGTATGATCCGAAGATGCTGCTCATGCTCCTCTCGACTGTAGGAGTAGATCAAGATATCATCAATAAACACAATCACAAAGGAATCCAAATCAGGCTTGAACACCCGGTTCATGAAATCCATAAATGCTGCCGGGGCATTTGTCAGCCCAAATGACATCACTAGAAACTCATAATGCCCATATCGAGTCTGAAAAGCTGTCTTAGGGACATCGGATGCCCTAATCCTCAACTGATGGTAGCCAGACCTCAAATCAATCTCCGAGAACACTTTGGCACCTTGAAGCTGATCACATAAGTCATCAATCCTCGGCAATGGGTACTTGTTGTTGATGGTGACTTTGTTCAGCTGCCGATAATCTATGCACATCCTCGTCGATCCATCATTCTTCTTCACGAACAACACAGGCGCACCCCAGGGAAAGACACTAGGTCTAATGATTCCCTTATCAAGCAAAATCCTGCAACTGCTCCTTCAATTCTTTCAACTCTGGGGTGCCATACAGTATGGCAGAATAGAAATGGGCTGAGTGCCCGGAGCCAAATCAATAAAGAAGTCAATATCTCTATCAGGTGACATCCCTGGCAGATCTGCAGGAAAAACCTCTGGAAAGTCACGAACAACTGGTACTGAATCCATGGAAGGAACCACTGCACTAGAATCGCGGACATAAGCCAAATAAGCTAGACACCCCATCTCGACCATATGCCGAGCCTTCAAATAAGCGATAGCCCTACTGGTAGAATGGCTAGGAGTCCCTCTCCTTTTTAATCGAGGGAACCCCGACAAGGCTAAGGTCCCTGTCTTGGTGTGACAATCCAATATAGCGTAATAAGGTGACAACCAATCCATAACCAAGATAACATCAAAATCTACCATATTGAGAAGTAGAAGATCTTTGCTAGTATCAAGACTCCCAATGGTAACCACATACGATCGATAAACACGATATACAACAATATCGTCTCCCATAGGTGTGGACACATAAATAGGAGCAATCAAAGAATTATGAGGCACAACCAAATATGAAGCAAAATAGGATGACACATAGGAATAAGCAGAACCCGGATCAAATAGAACTGAAGCATCTCTACGGCAAACTGAAACAGTACCTGTGATAACAACGTTAGATCACTCAGCCTCAGGCCTGACTTGAAAAGCATAGCATCGGGGCTGGGTCCCACCACTCTGAACTACATCTCTAGAACGGGCCCTAGCTGGACGGCCTCCACCTCTAGCAGCCTGACCTCCACCTCTAATGGCTTGACCTCCACCTCTAGCTTCCTGAGCTGGCCGGGCCAGCGGTGAAGCACCCGGTGCCGGGACCATGGCACGAGAACCCTGATGCTACGAGTTGCTCGATGCCCGAGGGCGAAATCTATCAATGTGCCTCGGATCACCACAAGTATAACATAACCTCATCTGCTGTGACTGCTGACCATGAAACTGACCCTGTCGACTTGAGTAACCACCCTGAAAACTCTGGAGCGGAGGTGCACTAATAGGAGCTGGTGGTGCACCGAAGGCTAACTTGTCGGAATAAGGCATATGAGGGCCACGACAACCTGAAGCACCATGGGATGCCTGGAGTGCTAAATGAAACAGCTTGGGAGGATGGCCTCTACTAAAAGTACCCCTGCCTCTAGATGAGGCACTACTAAACCCACCGGAATGACGAGGCATCTTCTCAGACCCTGACCTCCCCCTTGTGCAAGAACCATCTCGACTCGCTTGGCGACTTTGGCAGCCACCTGAAAAGAAATCTCACTCCCAGTCTCTTTGGCCATCTGCAACTTGATAGGCTGAGCAAGTCCCTCAATAAACCTCCTCACCCCCCCTCTCTCTCTTTCCCTCTCTCTCTCTCGGTAGGAAGCAGAAGAATAGCGTGACGGGCCAGATCCACAAGACGAGTCTCTTACTGAGTGATGAACATGCTGCCCTACTGAAGACGCTCAAACTCCTTGCGATAATCCTCTCTCAATGTGACAGGAAAGAACTTCTCAAGAAATATCTGAGAGAACTGGTCCCAAGTAAGAGCAGGCGACTCAGCTGGTCTGGTCGATACGAAATCCTTCCACCATCTCTTGGCGAAACCCATCATCCGAAACACAGCAAAATTGACCCCATTGGTCTCAACTATCCCCATGTTTCGCAGCACCTCATGGCAACAGTCAAGATAATCCTGTGGGTCCTCAGAAGGTGCACCACTAAAGTGAACTGGAAAGAGCTTGGTGAACTTTACCAATCTCTATAAGCCCTCAGAAGACATAGTTGATCCATTACCGGCCTGTGCCGCGACAACCGGCAGAACTACCTTAACTGGCTGGGCTGCTGGAGTCTGATACTAGGGAGCCATCTGCTCCGAAGTGTGAGTTGCGGGAGTCTATGCTCCTTCCCCAACTTGAGAGACGGCTAGTTCCATAGGAAATGTACCAGCCTAGGTCACACTCTCCATAAGGCCCACTAAACAGACTAGAGCTTCCTGAAGCACTGGGGTGGCAATGAACCCCTCTGGGACCTAAGCTGGTCCGACAGGCACAGTCTGGGCTAGAACCTCCTCATCAAACTCCACCTGAGGCTCCACCGTTGGTGCTGCTGCTCGAGCTCTAGGCTGAGCTTTGCCCCTGCCTCAACCTCTGGTGCGACCTCAGCCTCGACCTCTGCCCCTTGTAGGAGCTGCCACTGGGGGCTCTGGTTGCTGCTCAGCTGAAGATGCAGTACGTGTTCTCGCCATCTGCGAGAGAACAAGAGTAGAAGAGTTCAATTAGCAATGAGAGAGCAAAATCGCAATAGATAAGAGTATAAGTGAAATGTGTTCCTAAACTTCATAGCCTCTAAGAAAGATGTTGAATTGTATTGCACATCCTCTTTAGTGTGATGTAATTGTATTTTATTTATCTTCAGAAATACTTTTTACTTTTGTAAGTAACACGAAGTGTTTTTTTATCGTTTGTAAATATGTATGTTAGGAGCTGCGTTCTGTCTACATTGATAGCCCCTCTTATTTCTCTTGGAATGGCCTGATATCTGATATATTATTAATAAACTTAACCATAAAGTGAAAATTCCTGGATGTTTCACATATCTCGAAAGAAGTTTGACACATCAGAAAGGATGTTTCAAACATGTGTCAGGATGTTTCAAACATACATAAGTCACATGATTAAAAATCTGGGATATAAACAATAGAGGTCTCAAACATCTTGTGTCTCAAACATCATATTGGATGTCTCATATCAACCTTTTTTTCTTAATCAATCTTTCCCATCTCAAAGGGTGTTAGAATACATATATAAAATAGGATATTCTTTTTATATATATACATATATCGATTTCAATTTAAATAAATAAAGATAATTAAGCCAAAATGAAATAAAACTGAGTGCCGAATAACATAAATGTCCATAATATCTACTACAATTCGGATCTAGAATCACAACTCACGAGCTTCTAGAATCTTCTACAAACAGAGTCTGAAGGAAATACAACGGTTTTGAACGAAAGAAATAGTAAAATAAGGAAAATAGAACAGGACTTCAAGGCCTGCGGACGCCAGCAGATCTACCTCGAGTCTCCAACGAGCAAATCTAAGCTGCTACGCCTCACAAACAACTAGGGTTGGTTCCAAAGTCTGCACAAGAAGTGTAGAGTGTAGTATGAGTACAACCAGCCTCATGTACTCCGTAAGTGTCGAGGGTAACCTCGACGAAGTAGTGACGAGGCTATGACAAGACACCCACGTAATAAACCGGTGCAGATCACAGTAAACGCGCAAGATAACAGCAAATAGAAACTAAACATTTACTATTGGGAGGGGGACATGCTAAATGAGGATACAAGATACGAGAAATACAATGGACTGATAACTAGAATAGTCAGTATGCCTTTAACCAATAAAAGCAATTAAGCACAATGAAGAAAATTGCACAGCATCACCCTTCGTCCTTTTACACTCAACCTCACAATGAAACAAGGATACTGCACGACATCAACCTTTGTGCTTTTACTCTCACTTTCAGTATAAATCAATAGATACGGCACGACATCACCCTTCGTGCATTAGCTCTCATAGTATAGCACGGCATCACCCTTCGTGCATTAACACTCACAATATGACACGGAATCATCCTTCGTGCATTAACACTCTCCCTTACCATAAAATAATGAAAAAGTAATAACAGGGAGATAGGATAAAAAAGAACAACCCTTACTTCAACAATGGTTCAAACAATACTAATCTCAACTTTTGAAACGATACTCAATTATTACAAAAGCCCATAAACACAGTAAGATTGATCAATTTAACAAGTAACTAGTCTAAGCATGGATAACATGATCAAAGTAAGCTATAATTACAAGGAACAAGTCCCACCCGCATGCTTTAGCCCAACAACAGGGCATAAGTACTCGTCACCTCACATATACGTTGTACCCAACATCTAAACATGTATCAAATAGACAAACAAGTCCTAATCTCTCAATTCAAGGTTAATCACGACACTTACCTCGCTCCAAAGATCCACTCAAAGCTCAACCACAGCTTTGCCTTTCAAACAAGCCTCGGAACCAATAGAATTTATTACCAACCAAATCGATTCAAATTAAGCCTTAGGAACTACCCACGATTGCAAAGGATTTGATTTAGGTCATTATTGAAAAAGTCAACAAAAGTCAACTCCTGGAGCCGCTTGGGCCAAACCTGAAATTCGGACCAAAACCCGATTACCAATTCACCCCCGAGCTCAGTGATGTGATTTGTTTTGGAGTCTGACCTCAATTTGAGGTCTAAATCCCGATTTTACAAAAATCCTTAATTCTACCCAAACCCCCAATTTTCAGCATGAAAACACTAGATTTTAGGTTGTAAAATTATGAAATGTATTGAAAGATTGAAAGAAAATAAGTTTGAATCACTTACCAATGATTTGGGGAAGAAGAGTTCTTTGAAAAATCGCCTCTAGGATTTTCTTGTTTTGAAAATTTTAAGAATGAACAAAAATCCCGTTACTCAGCTATTTGATCAGTCGCAGATGTCGCATTTGCGGACTGGACCACGCAAATATGAACCCCGCAAATGCAAAGTTCTCTCATTTCTACTGTCATCGCATTTGCGATGATTGGTTCGCGAATGCGAACATTGATCTCCCGCAAATACGACCGTTTGATCGCAATTGCGATCACTGTATCCCCCTGCCCCACTTCGCAAATGAGAAGTCTTGTTCGCAAATGTGAACTTGAGGTGCCCCAGCTACTCTTTGCAAATGCGAGGAGTTGCTCGCAAATGCGAACCTATCAGAGGTCGCAAATGCCAAGCCTGACCTTGCAATTGCGAGGTCTGAGGCCTGTACCAGAACTGAAACACACCAGCATGTTTCTAAGTCTAGAGTTCACTCCCTAGCCAATCCGAAACTTACCCGAGCCCTCGGGGCTCTAAACCAACTTTGCACACTAGTCTAAAAACATCATACGAACTTGCTCGCGCGATCAAATCACCAAAATAACACCTAGAACTACGAATTGAACACCAAATCAAATGGAATATTCAAGAAAACTCATGAACTTCTATTTTCACAACCGGATGTCCGAATCACGTGAAACCAACTCTGTTTCTCACCAAATTTGACAGACAAGTCATAAATATAGTAATGGACCTATATCGGGATCCGAAACCAAAATACGGACCCGATATCAATATATATCGACCACCCTGCTAGGAATATAATCTAAGGTACCTCTAAACTCCAGCCACGACAAACCTAGCATAGCCAACGTCACCGTCTTGGCATGACAATCAAGAATAGCATGATAAGGCAACAACTAGTCCATGCACAAAATAACATCAAAATCTACCATACTTGGCAACAATAGGTCAGCTCTAGTCTCAAAACCACCAAAAACCACTAAACACGACCGATATACACGGTCAACAACAATGGAATCTCCCATAGGCGTGGACAAATAGATAAGAGAACTCAAAGAATCACGGGATATACCCAAATACGAAGCAAAATAAGATGATACCTAGGAATAAGTGGAGCCTGGATCAAATAAGACTGATGCATCTCTATGACAAACTAGAACAATACCTATGATAACTAAATCGTATGCAACCCCCCCTGTCCTAGTAGGAACAGCATAACATTTGGCCTGGCCTCCCCCTCTAGGGTGACCTCTACCTACTCGACCTCCACCTCTAGCTGGCTGTGCAGGTGGAGTGGAAACTGGTGCGGTAACCACGACTTGAGAAGCTTGAGGGCCCTATGGAATATGTGGGGCCTGAATGGTATGAGGAGGTGCACCCCTTCTGAGTCTGGGACACTCCTTCACCATATGACTAGTGTCACCACACTTTAAATAAGCCCTCGAAGGACATGGTTGTTGGAATTGGTTTCGGTCTGGTCGGCTTGACTGACCGCTGAAAGCACCCCGTCAAGGAGTTGCACTAGACAGCGGCGGTGCATAATTGCCAACCTGAGGCCTTGGAGTGGCCGGAATACCACTGGAAGTTGGAAGTGCTGAATGAACAGGACGGCTCACATAGCCTCTACCATGACGGGCTGCAACTGGGGCACGTGTACTACTATATGTGCTAGAATATCGAGGCCTCTTGGCCTCCCTCTCCTCTCTCTCCCAGGCACACATACCCTCCAATCTCATAGCGATCTCCACAGCCTTCTGGTACGGGATGTCAGTCTCCAACTCTCGAGTCATGCTGAATCTCATACCATAGTTGAGCCCCTCGATAAATCGATAAACTCGCTCTCTGATAGTGGAAACTAATGCAGGTGCATGCCTTATAAAAACCTGATGCAACTACTCAAACTCTACGCACAATGCATCACGAAGGCTCTGGGGAACAAACTCCCTCATGAACATCTCTAAGAACTAAGCCAAGGTGAGTGAAGCTGCCTCGGCCGGGCTACCCAATTCATATGTTCGCCTCCACTGATAAGTCGCTCCCTTAAGCTAGAACACAGTGAAAGCAACCCCACTCGACTCAACAATACCCATAGTATGGAGGATATGGTGGCACTCCTCAAGAAAACCCTAGGCATTCTCTGAAGCCAAACCGCTAAAAGTTAGAGGGTGGTACTTCTTGTACCTCTCGAGCCTGAGCTGCTCCCCCTCAGAAGCTGCTGCCCTAACCTCGGGCTGAACTGGGACAACCGACTGCTCCTCCCTCCACCTGAGATGTGGTAGGAGCAAGTGGAATCAACCCCACATGAGCTATAGTGCCAAACATGCTAAAAAACTAGGCGAGAGTCTCCTAAAATGCAGGGGCAGTAACAAGCGTCTCAAGTGCCTGTCCTCCAATTGGAGCTACTAGTGGCTCCTCTGTAGTAGCTCGGGCCAGTGCTCTGGCTGCACCGCATGCCCGTCCTCAATCTCTACCCCGACCCCAACCTCTTATGGCTCTAGTAGGGGGCTCGAGTGTCTAATCATCCAATCCAGCTGTGTGTGTCCTCACCATCTGCGAGAGTATAGAAAGACAGAGATTTTGAATTTTGAAGTCAACAAATTCGCACAATAAGGAATCAAAGAGGTGAATCTTTTCCTAATAGTTCCAAAGCCTCCCGAAGATAAGTACAGACGTCTCCGTACCGATCCATGAGACTTTACTAAACCTGCATGTGACTCATAATACCTATGAACCTAGAGCTCTGATACCAACATGTCACAACCCCAATTTCCCTCCGTAGGATGTCGTGATGACACCTAGTCTCTAAGACTAGGTAAGCCTAACAAAACATGCGGAATATAACAAAAATGACAAATAACTCCCAAATACACAACAATTTAACATAAAGAAACTCGCAACTCAGTGTATACAATTTCCCAAAACCCGGCAAATACAAGATCTAAATAGTAGTATTGAATAATCCTATAAATCAATGTCTATAAAAGGATAAAGAAAGTGGAATAGTCTAGGTAGAGGGGGACTCCGAGGCCTGTGGATGTCGACAGGTATACCTTAAAGTATCCGAAGCTGAGCTCTCTCTAGTACCTGGGCTGGGAAGAGGTAACTGGAATTACACAAATAGATGTGTAGAAGTGTAGCATGAGTACACCAAAACGGTACCAAGTAAGTTCCATACCTAACCTCGGTAGAGTAGTGACGAGATCAGGTCAAAGCCCTACTAGAATAAATAAGAAAATCTGTACAAGTGTATGGCAATGTAGCAATGGAAGGAATAAAATTGAACCAACAAATAACATATGAAGGTTAGCTACACAGAACTAAAGTAGATAATGCAACACGGAGAAAACAAGGAATGATATACTAAGGAAACAAAACAACCAAAGACATGTGTAGCAACAGAGAAATTCCAACAAGAGTCACTACCGAGGTACCGCCTCATAGTCACAAATGACAAGAATAATTCACAATTATTTCCTATATCACTGCGAAAGCCTTGCATTTAGTTTTAAAAAGCATTTTCTCGAAATAGCATCACGCGTTTTAGCCCACCTTATCACACTGCATGACTTCTAGTAGTTCTGTCATGACCCAATTTGTCATTTTGAGAATTTGCATCCTGTTCAGTGGCTTAAGGTCTCGAGTAGCTTTGTAATGTGTATTATGACTTACTTGTGTGGTCGAGTTTGGTTTTCAGATTATTCGGGATAAAATTGAAAGAACAATTCTTGTTTTAGAAGCTTAAGTGAAAAGAATTGACTGGAGTTTGACTTTTTTGCAAATGACTTCTGGAGTTTTGATGATTTAAATAGCTTCGTATGGTGATTTGGACTTAGGCGTACGTCCGAGTTCGGATTTGGAAGTCCGTAGGATAATTCAGTGCATTTTGGCGACAATTGGAAGGTTGAAGTTTTGGAAGGTTGAGAGGTTTGATCGAGGGTTGACTTTACGATAACGGGTTCGGATTTTGATTTTGGAAATTGGAACAAGTCCCTTATGTCATTTACGACTTGTGTGCAAATATTGAACTCACTCAGGATTGAGTTGATACGTTTCGGCATGAGTTTTGTAAGTTAGAATGTTTGAAAATTCATAAGTTCAATTTGAGGTGCAATTCATAATTTCGACGTTGTTTGATGTGATTTGAGACCTCGAGTAGGTCCGTGTTATGTTATGGGACTTGTTGGTGTGTTCGGACGAGGTCCCGAGTGGATCGGGTGAGTTTCGGATAGGGTTCAAATTGTTTTAAGCCTTATGGAAGTTGCTAGAAATTTTGTATGCTGGTGTCTTCGCACCTGCGCATGAGGGATTACAGGTGCGTGATCGTGCAAGCGACAAAATGCTCGTAGAAGCGACCTGGTGAGGACTGGCACTATGGTCACAGAAGCGGAAAAACCAACGCACCCGCGAGAACGCAGGTGCGGAAACTGGAACGCAGAAGTGAAGAGCCTCACAGATCGCATTTGAGCATCACACCTGCGATTGCACAGAAGCGGGAAAGAGTCCGCAGTTACGATGGGGCTGCTGACCGGTTGACTCCACAGAAGCGGCGATGGTGTCGCAGAAGCGACGTTGCAGGCGCGCAAATTCTTCCGCAGGCACGAAACTGGCTGAACATTAAGGATCGGAATTTGGTCATTTCTTCATTTGGTTTTGGGGTTTGATGTCTCGGTTTGGGCAATTTTGGAGGTGTTTTTCACGAATTTGAATTGGGTAAATGTTCCTTAACCGAAATTGATTATATTTGGTAATTCCATGAGTATTCCTATCATTTATTAGCGAATTGAATGAAAGAAATTGAGAAATTTTTAAAATCTTTCAAAAACGAAAAATGAGGATTTGGAGGACGATTCTTTATTGGAATTGGATAATTTTGGTATGGTTGATCTCGTATCGGAATGGGTATTCGAATTTAGTGAATTTTTTTGGGTTCCGAGATGTGAGCCCCGGGTTGACTTTTTAATGTAAAATTTAAAGTTGACGTTTTATAATCCGAAATTGTTTCTGATGATTTTTAATGATGTTATGAAATTATTTTGACTAGATTTAAGACGTTCGGAGGTCGTTTCTATTTTGGAGTATCAGCCTAATTTCGTAAAGGTAAGTATCTAGCCTAACCTTGAGTGGGGAATTACCCCTTAGGCATTGAGTCGATTGTGAAATTTTGTGTAATGAAAGCTGTGTATGCAAGGTGACGAGTATGTAATCGAGCTTATATGTGCAAATTCTATCGGTTAAAATTCTTAGACACCCTTATGTATTAAATTGGAAATTGTTGGCACTTGTTAAATCCTTTATTTGCCATGTCGCATTCTTTACTTGCCGAATTGCTCCTATATGCTTATTTGGAATTATTACTGTGTTACCTATTTGTGAATAGTTTTATTGCTAAGTTGCCTTGTTCGCGGAAATACTCTCATCATTTATTCTTATATGCAAATAACTAAATGAGAATTTAAGTTATCAAGAGACATTAATCTATTTACCTAAAATTTGGATTAAAAAAGGTGTTGTTCTTTGCTGAGTTACTTTTCCATCCATGTTGTTGTTTTTGAGATTTTATGTACGTTATGTGGATCCATGGGCTATGTGTTGTGAAATTATTTGATATCGTTGAACCTTTGGAAAGGTTGTGGCCTACGGGCAATTTGTAATACGAGTTGATTATGTTGTGTTGTTTTTATGCGGAGTATAAGGGTGACATTTTGCTGTTGATGTTATGCGGGGAATAAGGGTGGCATTTCACTGTTGTTATATGTATTGTGATATTGTCAGGGTTGAGTGATAAGGGTAATTATTATGCGGAGAGATACGTGTGGCTATAGGAGATATAAGGGTGACTAATGATATTGTCGGGGTGGAGAGATAAGGGTGGCTTTTATACGGAGTGATACGGGTGGCTATTGATATTGTCTGGGCAGAGTGATACGGGTGGCTATAGGTGAGATAAGGGTGTCAATGTTAGGGATGATGTGGGATTATTGTGTTGCTGATTTTTATGTGATTTTGTGATTCTTCTTGTGTTTATTATACACTTGTGTAATTTGACCTGTGTTTTCGGTGAGCTAATTGGTATTTCTTGTTGATTTTGGCTGCAGTAATACCCTTGCACATGCATACACTGTAGCATGTTACTTATACAAGCTCACGAGTACGTAACTTGATAATTATCTGATCCATGTTGAAATTGTGAGCCTGTGACTATGCCAGGCAAATTATGTTATTGGCACTTGAATTGTCCGTGCAGATGTGATATGAGATGTTGGTATGAGGTGCCGTGAATATATGATAATTATGTTGTTGGCACGTTAGTGGTCCGTGTGGGTTGTGATATGAAATATAGGCACGAGGTGTCGTGAGTAAGTGATGATTTTATTATTGAAACATGAATTGTCCGTGCGGTTGTGATAGAGATATGGGCACGAGCTGCCATGAAATATGATAGTGGGTTGAAACCCATGTTTTATGACTATGAGATGAGATATCACGGAGTGACTTTGTTGTGAAAAACTTGCATTTGAAAGACTTGATTAATTGGCTGTCCTTGTGTTCCTTAATTAGTTAAACAATATTTATGGTGTTCTTATTGTCTTGCTGTTTACATCACTGGTTGATTCTTATTGCCATTACTGCTTCCTATTTTTCATTATTACCGTTATACTACTATACTACACAGGTTATTTGACTAGTTAATGTCTTGACTATACCTCGTCACTACTCCACCGAGGTTAGTCTTGATACTTACTATGTACCGACTGTGGTGTACTCATACTACACTTCTGCACATTTTTGTGCAGAGCCAGGTATTGGAGATATCAGACTCGGGCAGAGTTAGTTTGTTGATCGCAAGGATTCGAGTTAGAGCTGCTTGGTCGTCGTAGTCCCTTGGAGTCTTTTTCTTTCTCGTACTGTCAGTTGTATATGAACAATATTGTATTTCAATTTCTGAGACCTTTCTCTGCACCATGGATATTGTAGAAGTGAGGGAGTTGCCTTTACTACATTTCAGTTGTCAGGAGCAGCGTATCAATGGTGTCAAGTTTATGAAGAGGGTAGACCAGCCGATGCAACACCACCCACTTGGGCTTAGTTTTTAGAGATGTTCTTGAAAGAGTTTGTTCCCCAGACTCTCATGGATGCGTGGTACACAGAGTTTGAACGGTTTCGTCAGGGCACCATGACGGTGTCAGAATATGCCATCAAGTTCAGTGAGTGAGCCCGTCATGCACCTACTTTTGTTCCTACAGTCAGAGAGCGAGTCCGCAGATTCATTGATGGGCTCGATTATGATCTTAAAATCTGCATGGCTCGAGAGTTGCAGACTGATACTCCATTTGATCAAGTAGTATAGATTACCAGGATGTTAGAGCGTGTTCGAGGTGAGGAAAGGGATTCTAAGGAGGCCAAGAGGTCTCGATGTTCTGGAGGATTTAGTGGATTCGACTCTACAACTATAACTCATCATGGTAGAGGCTTGGGCAGTCGGCCATCCCAGTCCGCACTTCAGAGTACTCGTGGTGCTCCAGTTAGTACTTTTAGTGCACCACCGACACAGGTTTCTTACAGTGGTTATTCTAGTTATTTGGCACAGACTCAGTACGAGCAGCCGCCTGTAGAGGGGTTGTTATGAGTGTGGTGAAACTAGGAAAATTGAGAGATTTTCCCATACTTGAGAGAGGCGGATTTCATCAGAGCACTCAGACTACAGGCTCCGTTCCAGCTACCACTCCACCTGCACAGCTAGTTAGGGGTGCAGGACATGTGGGTAGAGGGCGCCCTAGAGGCGGAGGCCCTACGATTTGCTGTGGTTTGGCTGAGGCCCCTACACCAGACGGTATCGTTACAATATGATTTTGATTTTTTTATAGAGGAGCACTATTCTTATTTTGATTCAGTTTTGATTATTGAGGTGAGACCTCCTATCATGCTCCACATATGGTGTGTTTGTGATTTTGTACTCCACTCATGTGTTTATCCCTGTTGGGAGATTCGATGGTGTTAGCTTGGGTCTATCATTTTTGTTTTGTACATTATTGAGAGCTATGAGGCTAAAAGTGATTATTGTTACTCACTACGGTGGGCTTTGATGTAGTTTTGGGATAGTTTGGTTACAATTTTGAATTAGATGCCCTATCGGTATGAGGGTTCATTATGTGTTGTGAATTTGTTTAACGAAATTTATTAAAACAAGAAAAAAAGAAGAAATGGAACGTTTCGGTTGGCACGGTGTGCATAATACTTCTGATTCAGAGCTGAGGACGGGATCCTCGCATTCCATGTGATTTGATGTGTTGAAACCAGGCTACCTGCTGTGGTGGAAGTTATATCAGGATGAGATCCTGTGGTGAATTCGTGTGTTTTAAATTCTCCCTTGTGAAATATATTTGTATTATAGCACTGATAGGGAGTTATGCATGTTGGGCTTATTTGATAGTTCTTTTATGTGTTTCTCTGTGCATACATAGCCATATTCGTGTTGTATTTACTGGGTTTAGCTTACGAGGTATATACCCAAGTGACGTTAAATGTGTCTCATTTATTTGGATGAATAATTACAAGGTATTCATATTCCTTGCATTGTTTCCAGTGTTGTAAAAGTTTGAAATGAGGTTTTAACTGAGATGAGGTTATTGCCGGTGCTGTATTTGATTATGGGCAATTGTGGCCAGAGTTATTATTATGGGCTATGTATGATTACGTTGTATGAATATACCGTGCGATTGTAGTCATGAGTTTTTATAGCTGGTTGAGGCTGATATCGTGTGTTGTGGAAATCAGGTCTTTTGGAAATGATCGGATAATAAGAAATTTGGTTCTAAGGTTTATGAGTGTGAATTGTAGAAATAATCTTCAATTCAGAGGGAATTGTTGGACACGTGTCAATTAGGGTGACGTGGGATCACCCGCGAGTATATGTATGAAGAATACACTCAGTAGTTTGATCTCCTCGAAGTGGTTCTTGGCACGTTCGAGGACGAACGATTGTTTAAGAGGGGGAGACTGTAACGATCCGACTTGTCATTTTGAGAATTTGCGTCCCGTTCAGCGGCTTAAGGTCTCGAGAAGCTTCGTAATGTGTATTATGACTTGCGTGTGTGGTCGAGTTTGGTTTTCGGATGATTCGCGATCAATTTGAAAGAACAATTCTTGTTTTAGAGGCTTAAGTGAAAAGAGTTGACCGGAGTTTGATTTTTGTGAAAGCGACTCCGGAATGGAGTGTTGATGATTTCAATAGCTTCGTATGGTGATTGAGGACTTAGGCGTACGTCCGTATTTGGATTTGGAAGTTCGTAGGTTAGTTCAGCGCATTTTGGCAACAATTGGAAAATTGAAGTTTTGGAAGTTTGTGTTGAAACCAGGCTACCTGCCACGGTGGAAGTTATATCAGGATGAGATCCTGTGGTTAATCCGTGTGTTTTAAATTCTCCCTTGTGAAATATATTTGTATTATAGCACTGATAGGGAGTTATGCATGTTGGGCTTATTTGATAGTTCTTTTATGTGTTTCTCTGTGCATACATAGCCATATTCGTGTTGTATTTACTGGGTTTTAGCTTACGAGGTATATACCCAGGTGACGTTAAATGTGACTCATTTATTTGGATGAATAATTACAAGGTATTCATATTCCTTGCATTGTTTCCAGTGTTGTGAAGGTTTGATATGAGGTTTTAACTGAGATGAGGTTAATTGCCGGTGCTGTATTTGAATATGGGCAATTGTGGCCAGAGTTGTTATTATGGGCCTATGTATGATTACGTTGTATGAATATACCGTGCGATTGTAGTCATGAGTTTTTACAGCTGGTTGAGGCTGATATCGTGTGTTGATGTGGAAATCAGGTCTTTTGGAAATGATCGGATAATGAGAAATTTGGTTCTAAGGTTTATGAGTGTGAATAGTAGAAATAATCTTCAATTGAGAGGGAATTGTTGGACATGTGTCAATTAGGGTGACGTGGGATCACCCGCGAGTATATGTATGAAGAATACACTCAGTAGTTTGATCTCCTTGAAGTGGTTCTTGGACGTTCGAGGACGAACGATTATTTAAGAGGGGGAGAATGTAATGATCCGACTTGTCGTTTTGAGAATTTGCGTCCCGTTCAGTGGCTTAAGGTCTCGAGAAGCTTCGTAATGTGTATTATGACTTGGGTGTGTGGTCGAGTTTGGTTTTCGGATGATTCGCGATCAATTTGAAAGAACAATTCTTGTTTTAGAGGCTTAAGTGAAAAGAGTTGACCGGAGTTTGATTTTTGTGCAAGCGACTCTGGAATGGAGTGTTGATGATTTCAATAGCTTCGTATGGTAATTGTGGACTTAGGCGTACGTCCGGATTTGGATTTGGAAGTTCGTAGGTTAATTCGGCGCATTTTGGCAACAATTGGAAAACTGAAGTTTTGGAAGTTTGAGAGGTTTGACAGAGGGTTGACTTTGTTGATAACAAGTTTGGATTTCGATTCCAGAAATTTGAACAGGTCCATTATGTCATTTATGACTTGTGTGCAAAAATTGAAGTCATTCCGGATTGAGTTGATACGTTTTTGCACGAGTTTTGTAAGTTGGAAAGTTTGAAAATTCATAAGTTTGATTCGAGGTGCAATTCATAATTTCGACGTTGTTTGATCTGATTTGAGACCTCGAGTAGGTATGTGTTATGTTATGGGACTTTTTGGTATGTTCAGACGAGGTCCCGAGTGGCTCGGGTGAGTTTCGGACGGGGTTCAGATCGTTTTGAGCCTTGTGGAAGTTGCTGGAAATTTTGTATGCTGGTGTCTTCACTCCTGTCCATGAATGACCGCAGGTGCCTAATCGTGAAAGTGATGAAATGTTCGCAGAAGTGACTTGGGGAGGATTGGCACTGAGGTCGCAGAAGCGGAAAAACCAACACACCCGCGAGATTGCAGGTGCAAAAACTAGAACGCAAAAGAGAAGAGCCTCGCAGATGCGCATTTGAGCATCGGCCTGCGATTGCACAGAAGCGGGAAAGAGTCCGCAGGTGCGATGGGGATGCTGACCAGTTGAATCCGAAGAAGCAATGATGGTGTCATAGAAGAGACGTCATAGGCGCGCAAATTCTTCCGCAGGCACGAAACTGGGTAGAACATTAAGGATCAAGTTTTGGCATTTCTTCATTTCATTTTGGGGTTTGAAGTCTCGGTTTGGGCAATTTTGGAGGAGTATTTCATGAGTTTGAATTGGGTAAGCATTCCTTAACCGAATTGATTATATTTCATAATTCCATGAGTATTTCCATCATTTATTAGCGAATCAAATGAAAGAAATCGAGAAATTTGTATAACCTTTCAAAAATGAAAAATGAGGATTTGGAGGACGATTCATTATCAGAATTGGATAATTTTGGTATGGTTGGTCTCGTATCGGTATGGATGTTTGGATTTCGTGAATTTTTGTCGGGTTCCGAGATGCGAGCCCCGAGTTGACTTTCGAGTTGACTTTTTAATGTAAATTTTAAAGTCGACGTTCTATTATCCGAAATTATTTCTGATAAATTTTAATGATGATATAAAACTATTTAGACTAGATTTGAGCCGTCCGAAGGTCGTTTCACGTGAGAAGACCATTTTGGAGTATCGGTCTAACTCCGTAAAGGTAAGTATCTTTCCTAACCTTGTGTGGGGAAATTACCCATTAGGCATTGAGTCATATGTGAAATTTTGTGTAATGTGAATGCTGTGTACGCAAGGTGACGAGTACGTACTCGGGCTTATATGTGCAAATTATATCGGTTAAAATTCATAGACACCCTTATGTATTAAATTGAAAATATTTGGCACTTGTTAAATCCTTTATTCGCCATATCACATTCTTTACTTGCCGAGTTGCTCCTATATGCTTATTTGGAATTATTACTATGTTACCCATTCATGAATAGTTTTATTGCTAAGCTGCCTTGTTTGTGGAAATACTCTCATTATTGATTCTTATCTACAAATAATAAATGAGAATTTAGTTATCAAGAGGCATTAATTTATTTACCTAAAATTTGGATTAAAGTAGGTGTTGTTCTTTGCTGAGTTACTTTTCCATCCATGTTGTTGTTTCTGAGATTTTATGTACATTATATGGAGTCGTGGGCTATCTGTTGTGAATCCAAGCATGAATAACCCTAGAACATGCATATACGCTTGTCACCTCATATATATATCACCCCCGCATATAGCAAAAGATATCAATTAGTAGAAAAAAATTTCCTCAATAAAGTTAGGCGAGACACTTACCTCATTTCGGGATAATTTTAACAATCCAAGACCGTCTTCCAAAGAAATAGTCCTCAAAATGATCAAAACCTACTCAATTATCATCTGACGAAGTCAAATAATGCTAAAGTAAACATCCTCAATCAATAAAGGTTCGATCTTGGCCAAAATCTCGAAAGTCAATAAAAGTCAACCCTGGCCCGCTTGGTCCAAACCCAAGACTCGTACCAAAACCCGATTACCCATTCACTCCCTAGCTTGGATATGCAGTTTGTTTTGAAATCCGACCTCAATTTGAGCTCAAAATCTCTATTTTTTTCTCCAAATTCCCCTAATTCTACCCAAAATTCCTAATTTCTACCATGTATCTTTTAAATTTGGTGTTAATAGTCATGAAAAAAGTGGTTGCAATTGATTGAAAACTTGTTAAAGATACTTACAAATGAATTTGGGAAGGAAATCCTCTTCAATAATCGTCTCTATGGAGTCTAGGGTTCAAAGATATGAAAATGAGACTAAAATCCCGTCCCTTATCTTTTATGTCCAGTCGCAGGTGTTGCAAAATAAATGTAAACCTCGCATGTGAACCCCACAAATGTGAGGAATTGATCACAAAAGTGAAGACCCTCACACCCCTGCTGCCGTCGCAAATGCGATATAAAATCCGGAAATGCGAACAATGGACTTATCGCAAAAGCGCGACTATTTGATTGCAAGTGCGGAACAGTCCCAACCCAAGCCCCTTTGCAAATGCTAACATTATGTTCGCAAAAGCGAACCAAGCAGTCCCCAGCCTTTCTCAGAAAAAAAATGTCCCTCCTCACAAATGCGGGAGCTGAAGCACCTGTGCAAAAACCAGCAATGCTTTCTTCCAAACAATAAGAAATGCGTCCGAAACTCACACGAGCCCCTTGGCGCTCCAAGAAAAACATCAATACAAGTCTATAACATAACATGAACTCGCTCGCACAATCAAACCATCAAAGTAACATATGAAACCATGAATCTGACCTCCAAAACACATGAAATCTACAATGAAGCTCAATAACTTCTAAAAACACAATCATGTGCCCAATTCCTATCAAATCAACTCAGAATGATGCTAAACTTTGCGGACATGTTCCAAATTACAAAACAAACTTATTCCAAGTTCCGAAATAGATATCCAAACATGATATCTATGAAGTCAACCTACGGTCAAACTTCTAAAGCTCAAGTTGCCAATTTTCGGTAAAATACAAATCAACCTGCGGACATTCGAATTCGATTACGGGCATACGCCCAAATCCAAAATCACGTTACGAAAGAGACATCAAAATACCGTTCTACGATCGTTTTCACAAAAGTCAAACCTCGGTTAACATATTCAACTTAAGCTTCTAAAGTGAGAATCACTCATCCAAATTCATCCCGAAACATCCGAAAACCAAATTCGACCATGCACGCAAATTATAAAACACAATGTGATGCTGCTCAAGACCTCGAAACGAAACCTCAAAGGTCAAAACGACCTATTGGGTCGTCACAACAGTAGACTAGCAACAGAAACAATACTAGAACATAATATAAAAGAGTACAAAAAAACAAATATGTAAAGTGGTAAATGATCACTAGAAGAAATCACGGTCAATATTCCTTAATGTCACGACCAATCGTTTCCTTAGAGCGATGACCAACAATACTCGATAGTAAATTCATAATATTAATAGTGTGAGAAGTGTGATCAAGATATAAAATCAAATGGAACGGAAGCACCCTTTGTGCATTTATCTAATTTTCACCAAATATACGTATAGCAATAGCGACCAGGTAAAAGAAATGCCAATAACCATGTCACGACCCCAATTTCTCTCTGTGGATATCGTGATGGCACCTAGTTTCTATGACAAGGTAAGCCTAACAGTTAATAATAACCTAACAGAAATAATTAATAAAATACTAAAATAAGGATGAATAACTGATGTAAACTTTTAAAGACAGAATCAACAACAATACACGCCCCAAGACCGGTGGAACCGAGTCATAAGCTCTATAGAGTCATACTAGAGTGCCTACTACACGACTGTATAAATGAAAAATACAACAGTAGTAAAAGTAAAGGAAGGTGACTCCGAGGCATGCCGGCCCCGCGCAGGCATACCTTAAGTCTTCGTAAAGTAGCTAGCTGTTGATACCCAATTTTTTCCTATATATATATATATTAATATGCAAAGTACCCTCAAATAGCATATGTATGCACATATAATGTATGTCCAAGCGTCTCATTATTTTTCCTTAATTTTTAAAGGTTTTTAAATCAATTTATTTCCCTATTTTTATCCATAAAAACCCAATAATTATTTGTAAAATTATCATTTTTGGTGATTCACTTGTTGAACATTTACATTTATGCTAAGCTATAGCTAAGGGAATTTTTTGCAAATTTTTTACAAAATCATTTAGTATTTTTAAGGCTAAATTGTATAATTGCAACATTAGCCTCTTTTAGGATTTAATTGCGTTTATGTTCATAAAGATTAAGTCCAGTATTTTTAAATGGTTAATTATATGTCATAAATTATTTTAGTACTTTTAATTTATTT
>NW_017670461.1:487700-496300 GCF_001879085.1 Nicotiana attenuata | reverse complement strand
CCAGAAATCAGTTTACTATTTTTTTATAATTTTAATAGGGGAAAATTGGCTATTTTAAATGATAGCTCAGTTACATTTCAATTATAGCCCAAAATTGACCCCAATTTGAATCCAATTTCCCTTGGCCCAATTCCTTTTAAATCCGACCCCTAACCCGTTTAAACAACCCAACCCGGTCTCCAACCTAACCATTTCAATCCCAGCCGTTGATCATTTAGAGCTCCCGTTCCCCCTTACCTTAATTAATCCCATACGACCCCAAAACCCTATCATTTCTCACCTACCGCCGCCCTTGAACCCCTTTCCTCTCAAACCCTCTCTGCAACACCACCTAAACCCTAGCCGCCGCCACCCCAATCCACCCTAATACCTACCTAATCTATAGCCTTCCGTGGTCATTTGAGGCCTGTACCAGCCTTCCATGGCTACTATGTGTTTGATTCTATGGTCTCATGACCAGACCTCGAAAGGATTTGGTCCAGTCCTTGCTCGATGATCTTTCTCCAGTCATCCCTGACCTTTCTCCGATCATCCCTGACCTTTCTCCGGCCAGCCATGGCCATTTGAGTCAGATCCTTGACTCTCCTGGTTAGATCGGTAACTTTCAAGGCCTTTCTCGTTTCTTTTGGGTTTCTGAAACGCTAATCGCTAAGATATTTCTATTTCTTTCAGATCTGCTTTAGATTTGTACTCGCTATGACTTTCTCGAGTGTTTCTCGAAGGTTCTTTAACTTTCTTCAAAAACGACCCTTCATCTTCTCCGATTAGGGTTTTTCCTCTAAATTTTTCTTTCAAAGACCTCTGATTTTAACGTATTTCTGATTTTGTTATGGTTTTGTTCATATTATTCTTCTATCTGAGTTAGCATGTTAAAACCCTAATTTCTTTTGGGTCTCATTTGAATCCTGAAGCTGTTTGTTTATTGTGTACCTGTTTAACTAAGTTCCTCGTTCTTGTTTGGCTTATTTGGTTTTATCATTTTTAAAAAAAACTCGATTGTTGTTGAAAAGCCCTAGTCTTTGGGTCTGAAATCGTTTGTTGAGTACTTGACTCGACTGAAAGCTTTTGTTTTAGACTTCCTTTTCATTATTGACTTATTTGATTTTACTATCTTTTAACTCGACTATGGCTGAAACCTAACTTTTCAAAAAGGTTTCCTCACCTGCTACTGCGAGACCTTTGCATGATTCTGATACTCTATTTTCTGCATTATTTGATTCAATGTGACTTGACCTACTTGATTACTATGCTTCGAATGTTTGCTTTACTACTGAACCCTGGCTTATTTCTGCCACTACTGCATGCTTGTGATTATCTCTTTTGCCAATGTGCTTGGCCTCGCATGTCTGATGACCTTGTTTCACTTTATTTATATGCTGAAGTTTCTTCCTTGATTGATCTTCTCTTGTGACTGATTTCTAAAGTTTCCCTTTTTATGAACCCTGATTTCACTCGCCCGTTCAAAATTGATTGATTTTTTCCCATTATTGTAATATTTACCTTGCTGAATCTATTTCCAAAATAAGCATATTTCTGTACATAGACTTGATTGCTTACTTAATATTTTACTACTCCTTTTATGGCAATAATCAGTCTGTCTCTAAACTGATCTCTTTCCTTATTTGAATCTGTTACACCCGTTTACAGTGATTCCTTAATTAAAGGGAGTCACTTGGTAATTGATTCTGACTGGAGATTGTTTCTATATTTGTATTAAAACTTTACTTATTACCTTCCTTCACTCGTTTTCAAAAAGGCTAAAAATACCCTGCATCCCTCTTCTTTCAAACACACGAACACAAGGAACAAAACACTTGAGTTTAGAACACACACCTCACTAAAAACTCTCTCTCTTTTCTCTGTTACTACTTGTGTTGCTGCCTTGTCAAGCCGGCTGAAAGCCAAGGCTAGGCTGTGGGGAATTTGCTTACTTTTCTTTCTGCATTTGCTCCTTTAACTGGTATGTTCTAATTAATTTTCCAGCATCAACAACAACATGTTTCCTTACTATTTCCCTCACTCTTGCCTGTTTCCTGCTTGTGTTTAATCAAGTTCCATTACTGAGCATACTGTAATCTGCCCTTTTCTCTTCTGAATTACTGCTTTCTTTATGTACGAACTCTGTCAGTCACTTATTATGACTTTGAACCCCAAACCCCATATCCCCTATGTGTTTGTATTCCTTGGTTGGTTTGGGGGCATGTCAGCATTAGGCATTGCTGTGCATGATCCCAAACCTGACCCCTCCTTAGGGTCATATGCTTCATATCCCCTCTATGTGTTATGTTCTCAAGCTGGTATATGGGCATGCCCAACCATCTATTGCTTGACATGCCCAAACCTGGCCCCTTCCTAAGGTCATATACTCCCTGCAATGAATTCCCAAACCCCTGACCCTTTGTATGAAAGTGCTGATTCTGTTGAATATGTTAGATGTACTACTACTATTTTCCAATCACCCTTACCCCTCTCTATTCTCCACTCAGTTTTAAATCTCTGTTCCTGCACTTCCACTATATTCGTAGATTTAAGTTCTGCCCCTCTTGTGTGAGACTTGCCTTGGGACAATGAGCTCCCTCTGAACTTGGACACATAAGGGCTGGCCCTCCCACACCGCACTCATCTCTATCTGGTTATGCAAACTTGGGTGCAAGCACTGCCCGGGGTCCCTTGAGACCTTTAGGGAACTTTGACACACCCAGGTCTGAGAAAGGCTTTGAAACAAGTTGGCCTTTGAGGTGTTTTGTTCCCTAACTCAGAGAGGAAGTCAAAATCAGGCTTCCTATGGTTGTAACTTCTTCTTTTTTTTTACATTTTTTTGATGTAATTCATTATTTTGGTCTGTAATAATTTGTAATAAATATTTAGGGTTGGTTAGTGAAAAAGGGCTGGGTAATTGTGCTCTTAACTACTAGAAGGGTAGAGATCATGCCTTTAGGACCTGTTTTTTTTTTGTATGATTAACTCAGTATTTAGATAATATGCCTATAGGACTTGTCTTTAAAGTTTGCATGTTTAACTCTGCATTTAGAGAACATGTCTATAGGACCTGTTTTAAATTCTGCATTTAGACAACATGCCTATAGGATTTGTCTTAAGTTCTGCATGTTTATTACCACACTTAGACACCATGTTCTTAGGATCCGACATCTAAAATCAGTACCTTTTCATAGAAATCATGCCTATAGGAATTTCAAGTAAATCCTGCCTGCTTCATTTCACGTTCAACTAGCTATCATGTCTATAGAAATTAAAATCAGCAATAATAGATATCATGTCTATAGGATTTAAAATCAGCAATAATAGATGTCATCGTCTGAAACCAGTCTAGTCTAAACCTAGGACCTCCTCCTCCTCTTTCTTTTCCTTTAAATATTTATAGAATTGTAACTTCTTTTCAAATCAGCCCTTTGATGATTGCTTTGCAAACTCTGTTTTACTTTCATCACTTCCAAACACTTGTGTATTAAAATCCCCTCTTATTTGAGCCTTATTTGTTTACTTGTTAATTGCACAAATTCACAAAGAACTATCTGGCCAGGAACCACACTAGTGGATCCTGAGGGTGCCTAACACCTTCCCTCGGGATAATTTCAAGCCCTTACCCTATCTCTGGTTATCAAACAAACTTAGAAGTGAACCTTATAGGTGTCCTAATGCACCTTAAATCATTAGGTGGCGACTCTTCAAATGCAAAACCCAGTTCCCGAAAGGAATGAGTTGTCCTATACCCAAAATGTTATAAACCCGATTTTTTGATGCAAAGAGGGAAAAAGGGGGCGCGACAGCATGTCGACTTTGCTGGGGATTTTTAGGCTTCTACCATTGCAGATGGTTCTTGTGGATTTGTACCTCTCTCTATGTGCAATTATTTGTTTAATTCCTTTGAGCATTTAATTTCTCCTTTTAAAGACGAAACTGACATATCTTCTTTGTTTCTTTTCTTTATTGCTTTACATTTATGAAACTGCTATATTTATCGCTTTCTTAATGAGCAAATACATGTCAACATGCTTTTTAATTATTGACACAATCATGCTCAACATCATATTCCACTCGTGCCAAAACAAATACTATAGCAACGCTTATAATGATGGGTGTGCGCTCTTCCTATATCATTACCCCCTAAATTCGGAAAGGCATATTTGCGGTAAAAACTAGTCGATCAGCGGTGCAGTCGACAGTTCCGAGCCTTCCCCCTCGAGTTGTCCGCTCAAGGGTACAGTCTAAAACCCCATAGAAACCTTACTCTATTTAAACTGTGCATGCATCATGGTCAAACCTAGCCGGGTCAGTTATGTTGTCCACATAATGATCCTTTAAGATAGCCTTGTCCAAAAGTCCACTGGGTTTCCCTAAAACCCAAATGGACATCATCACGTTCTGTGCATTTATTTGGAGAACTAAATGCTTCATGCTAATTGTTGATATTAAATAGTCGAGTCTGGTGGGGTAGGGTCTAACCTTTCTGTTTTGAAGATAATGCGAACACGAAGTCCCTAGATTCGGCATGGTCAGCAACATCCACCCAAGACTGCTAAGCTGGTGGAAAGATCTTCACTCTAGTGATCAGACTCTCGTCAGAAAGTATTGGGAAACCTATCTAGCCAGGGCCTACCTATTGCTGGGACTTCCGCGAGTTGGGAAAGCTGTTCGACGGTGCTAAGGATGCCGAATCTGGGGAAGGTCCTTCTGGGACCAAGTAGATAGGAGTTTTTCTTTTCGCTTTTATAAAATGTAATAAGGCCAAATGGCCATTAGTGATTTTCATTTCCTGTTTATTTAGTGTCAATTTAGGGATTCGTCTATTTTTATCAATAAAATGAGGCTTGTTTATTTATAAAATAATTGAGTGTAAATAGAGATTAAATATAAATGTTAGTTAAGATTTAAAATTATAATGATCAATTCATATATAGGAATAGGACTAGTAGTACTAATAGGATAAAGAGTGACATAATGATTACCCATAACTACGGCCACCAAACTAATATCCTTTGGTGATGAGTGAGAAATCATAGACATCGCTGGCCTGCTTTCTGCTTTTGAAAATTGGAAGGATGAAATGAATTGAACAGATACAAAAGTGTGAGTAATTTCACCGTTAAATTTTATGCAACACTATGTTTTACTTTGTTCTAAAAACTATAATACATTTTTAGTTTTAAAAAAATAATTAATTTTAAATTCTTATTTATCCTTAGTGACATAATTTTAAAGTCACAAAAAATTATATGGCATTCTTTAGATCATAAGTTTTTTTAACTATCATAATTTTGTGTTCAAATCAAGCAGGTTAGACAAAAAATGAAATGAGAGTACTTAATATTTTGCTTATAGTAATACATAAAAATTTAACTAACGATACATCAACTGTTGAAGTATGACCCATCATTCTTTATTTTTTTATTTTTTAATTCCTCAAAGTGTTTTTCAAATATTCTCCCTCCGTACGAATGTCAAAGTAATAAAATTTTCTTTATGCCGAATCTAAGTGGGCGTTTGTACATAAAATTGTAAAATTCCGAAAAAGTGAAAAATTTATTCAAGTGATAATAGTACTTTGAAAATTAAAGTTGTATTTAGACATGCAAACAAATGATTCCGAAAAAAGTGAAAAAATTTTTCTTATCGCCAATCAGGCCCTAATAGTGTGTGACATTCAAATCAAAAGTTAAATATATATTTCTTCATTTTCGTCAAATGTCATAAATTTTACAGACATAATAAAAAATGTCAAGAAAATATTTATCATCATTAGTGCACTTCTTTAGAAGGTTATGTGCACTTAGTAGGCGTTTGGACATAAGAATTGTAAAATTCCAAAAAATTGCGAAAATATTTTTCAAGTGAAAATGACATTTGAAATTTAGATTTGTATTTGGACATAAATTTCAGTTTGGGTTATTTTTGATGTTTTGTGAGTGATTTGAGTGAAAATTTTGAAAAACAACTTTTCGATTTTTCAAATTTTCGAAAATTTCCAAAATGCATCTTCAAGTGAAAATTGAAAATTTTATGAACAAATGCTGATTTCGAAAAAAAGTGAAACTTTTTTGGGGAAAAAAAAAACTATTTATGTCAAAACGGGCTCTTAGTATCGGAAGCTGCAAATCAACCTGAAACACCAAACTGTTAATTTTTTTTTATAGCCAAAGAATTAAAAGAACAAAAGCTTAAAGATAGTCTCTTGTAGAAAGAACAACTTAAAACAGAAAGAAAGCAACAAAATATGTAAATCATCTCCATAAGAAATATATCCCAAGATTGTACATTGGTTCACTAAACAACAAGAGATAAAAGAAAGAAAGTACTATACATCTAAGTACAATTCTAGCTTTGTGAGCCCCGAGAAGGATCAAATACCAAAACCTCCTTCTTCATAGTTCAAATTACCAAAGCATAATTCAGAAAATGTAAAAAATTTAAATCTATTTGAAGAAACTTAACCAAAGTTCATAACAAAGGGAAATATTTGGCCAAAAGAGCAATGACCTTGTATTTGATCATGATACTAATTACCTCTTCGAACTTAGACTTCTTGATAATGGACCTTTTACTTCACCCACAACCCAAGTCTCCTTTGCTATATCTGATGAAAATTTGTAGAAATCACTCCCATATCTCATCACCACTAAGTTCTTATTTTTTTCTTTTTAGTACTCTCTAAATCTTCCATTGCTGATTTTGCATTCTTTTCTTCTACATAATCATGCTCTTCTTCTTTTCCTTCTTCTTGTTTTTGCTCAAGCCAGCTTTTTGCAGGAGCAGAACGACAACGCATGAGCAAAAGTGCATTGGGTGGTGGTGCACATAAAGGAACATGATCATTAAATCCTGGATCCGCCTCTGCTTCATTATTACTATTATAATAAACCTTTTTTTCTCTGTTTCCTCTGTATTCTGGTTTTCTTGCAAAACCATGAACCACTTAGAGAATACAGTTCTGAGAAAAGCTTCATTAATTTCATGCAAACTCTTCATCTTCTTCTTCCTCATCATCAGAAGTGATAATATCAGTTGCTGCTGCAGAAAATGAACCAAAGCACCTAAAATCAAACCTTACATTACGCAAACAAGTCAAGAATTGCATTACATCCTTTTTAATTCCAAGTGAATCAATCCAAGCAGGTTTATGTTTTTTGATATGTAGCTTCTCAATCTCTCCATAACTGACTGCCAATTCTTGCATGATTTGGGTTTATGCCGCCTTACTTTAATCTGCCCAGCACATGTAACTTTTGGAGAAGTTGGCTCTGAAATCTCACTTCTCTTTGATTTGGCCCATAGCATGGAACTTGCTTGGCCAGCTGCTGGCCCAATACCTCTGGTGTACATCTCTTTAAATGGTGTTGATGATGGTGACTTGCTGGACTTGGCATAAGTGTTAGATGAGCTCTAGAAGGAAAACAGACTAATAGATCGTTGAAGGAACTTCTTTACACTTTCTACCTTTCATTGTGTTAATTTGTAGTATAACTTTCTTTCTTCTTCTTGACCCTTCTTTAAGCTTCTTTGATTTCAGATGTTGAGATTTGATGAATCTTAAGGATGTTTAATATCTATTGAAATTGTGTTTGGAAGAGTGAGTTTTAAAAGAAAAGTAAAGGCAAAGGCAGTGGACAGCTAGCTTTCTTTTGTTACTTTTTTGTTTATTGCTTCCATCTTTACCATATGTTATATGGTGCATTTTTATAACAATCATTTTGCTTTGTTTTGAAATGGGTCACAAAGTGTGATCTTCCCTTCTTTTCTTTCTTAGCCTTTACTTTCCCCCCAACTCCTTGCCAAACAGAGCAGTATACTTAATTCAAATTAAGGGCCACAAATAAAAAAATAAAGGTTAAAGAAGGAAAAAAGGTTGAAATATAGAGCTCTGTTTCATCATCTAATCATAGCCAAGTTAGGCAAGGCTCATGTCGTAGTTTTTTTTCCCCCACAAATTGTCCCACCCAAACTACCAAACTACCAAACTCATCGCTTTGAGTAACCTCTACCATACCATCTACAGTATTTAATTTCATGGTGGATAGGAATTAGCTATAATATTGCTAGATGATTTTGGAATGACTGCATACTTTTTTTTTATGGGTATATAAGCAATTGCTATTCTTCTAGCTTTTAAAGAGTTGAGAGAAGGCAAGTCTCGCGCCGTCGTCGTCGTATTTTAAGTATATGATATACGTTAAAATAGGGTGAACGGGGAAATAGAGGGGTACTGCGAGACCTTTGCATGATTCTGATACTCTATTTTCTGCATTATTGATTCAATGTGACTTGACCTACTTGATTACTATGCTTCGAATGTTTGCTTTACTACTGAACCCTGGCTTATTTCTGCCACTACTGCATGCTTGTGATTATCTCTTTTGCCAATGTGCTTGGCCTCGCATGTCTGATGACCTTGTTCACTTTATTTATATGCTGAAGTTTCTTCCTTGATTGATCTTCATCTTGTGACTGATTTCTAAAGTTTCCCTTTTTATGAACCCTGATTTCACTCGCCCGTTCAAAATTGATTGATTCTTTTCCCATTATTGTAATATTTACCTTGCTGAATCTATTTCCAAAATAAGCATATTTCTGTACATAGACTTGAT